>NC_137432.1:14152325-14402325 GCF_964374335.1 Astatotilapia calliptera | reverse complement strand
AGTTTTAAATGTTTTCCAGCATTAATGCTCAACGTAAGAAGTTTAATATATAACAAATAAATGACATCAGTAGTTTGTTTGCCCACATGTGTCTTTTTGTTTGTATAAAAGTAGTAAAAACATGCATTCTAGGACTTTTTTTTTTCTAATTATTGAAAAGACTTGAGGTCTAAATAAAAAATCAGAAATGCCTTGTTGTAAAATTAATGACAGGTTCTGTGATTTTGACATGAATAAATGTCTTTGTATTCTTTCTCTCAACTGTCCTTTAACAATCAGCCTAATTTGTTTTTAATAAAGCACAGTTGCAGCTATCTCAAGAAAACAATCTAAGCATTGTTTCCTTGGTTTCTTTTGTATTCAAAGATTCACACTTTGGGCTTTGCAGGCATTAACCGATCATCTGGGGTTAAAAATCACTTTAGAGTAACTCTCATTTTCTGTTTTTCATCTTTTTAATTGAATTTGTTCATGACCAGCACGGTGGGTGCCGTGGTTACCACTTTTTGGGTTTGTTTTTTAAAAAAAATAGTTTTATTGAGAAAGAGGAATATACATTATTCGTTCACAGTTACAATACAAGCTGTTCCCCGCACACACGTTAAAAAAAATACAGTTTTAAAAAATTCATTAAAGGGGGGGGGGTGATAATATTAATCAGCTGGTAAAACGTTCAGTGACTTGCAATAGTTGACAAAGGAGCCCCAGACACGATATATTCGGCCTTTGCTGCTAGGCCTATCTTTTGCAATTTTAAGAAATGACATAACATCTCGAAACCAAAAAGAAACTGAAGGTGTCTTTGAAGATTTCCAATGGATTAAGATACAACGTCTAGCCCAGAGGTCGACAACCCGCGGCTCTTTAGTCTTCATTTTGCGGCTCTGGGTGGTTTGGGAAAATAAATTAGAAGTATTTAGCTGAAGTGTATTTTATTTGTGTTTAGTTCTTTTTTTTTTAACTTGTAGTTCTAAATTGGAAGATTGTGATTTTGAAATATAAAAATAAAATTATATCTTATTTTTTCGTCGCTCAAAATAGGGCTTTGGAGCGTGATGTCACACTCGCGGAAGCCGGTGTACCCGCAGAAACGCCGTGCATTCAGGGGCGGAGCGTGGGGGTGGCTTACTGGGCTTAAGCCTGGGTTGTTTTGTCAGAAGCAACCCAGGGTCTTTTGGAATGTAATTTTTTCATAGTTAGATGCCTGGCTGACAACTGTATAAAAGAAAAAGTACACACAATATTCGAAGCACATAGTGCACACTGTGGGAATTTACGACTGTGCGTGAATCCCCCCTGATATTGGTATGATCCGAGCTCAGGCACTAAGCGACTGAGCGAGGGGGCGGGGCAGCTGCTGCCTGCGAGTGCGCTGTTGGAGAAAGGGAGCCAGCCATACTAAGGAGAGCTTAAGTTTGACCAGGTACCAAAGCAAATCATTAGTACCGTACAAATAATGTAAATATGACGGTGCATCACGAAAGACTGATATCAAACTGATCACTTGACCCATATTACGTTACTTGCTGTTCAAGTGAATCAACAAATGGCGAAATGAAAAGCCGAACAAATGCTATTTTTTTAGAGAGTCTTAGCTTACGTGTGTTTATTCCATATTTTCACTACCCTCCCCGACTAAATCGGTTTCAGTTATGTACTGAAATATAAGAATGGACATTAGAGGGTTCTTTCAAAGAAAAAACTCAGGTAGTATTTTATATATTATGCTTTGTAAGTTGTTCAGTATATTTCTATGCAAAACAAGAGGGATTTCAGTACACAGCAGGATATTCACATTTGTAACGAGATATTTACATACACTTTAGGGAGAAAACATAAAACATTTTTACTGTACAACATCAATTTAGAGTAAACTTTTGTTTTAGATAAATATTGAAATATCTTTTGAATTAGTTAAATGTCAGAATAAAGAGAGACAGAGCTTTCTGTTTTTTTATCACTTTGATCAAATTTAGGAGTCCATGTACACTAAGTTTATTGTTAATTAATAAGAAAACTGCAGACGATTCCATTCTGAGCTGAAGAAGCTTCTGATAGGTTAGTAGAGTCCATGTGAGTAAATTGGTGGCACACCTGTGGATGCATATAAGGCAAAACACAGAGCCTGTTTCTTTGACATGGGAAAATCAAGAGATGTCAACCAAAACACCAGGAAAAGAATTGTGGAGCTCCATAAGTGTGGCTCAGTTTGAATACAATTTGGTGCCATTTACAATTAAGAAATACAGATAGTTTCTCTCTTTACTCTTAAAGTTAACAAATATGTTTTTTATATTTATCAATCTAAAAAAAATATTTAGTCTGATTTTATGTTACAATTAAAAAAGTGTTTTTATCTGAAGAGTAAATATCTGGTTTCAACTGTATATTTGATGATTGTCAGCACAAAGAGGGAGAGAGAGGAGCAGAGAGGGAGAGAGAGGAACAGAGAGGGAGAGAGAGGAACAGAGAGGGAGATGGAGAATGAGGACAGAACAGAGATGGAACAAGAGCAGGTGAGACACACATGTTAGTCAAATGGTTGTTTACCAAAAGTATCACCGTATTATAGGTACTCATGTATCTCGTACCTAGTGTTTCTTTTTAGGTTTGTTACGTTTCAAACTCTATTAAGTTATACAGGCTTGTTTGCACAACAAGGCTAAATAATTATATAAACTTTTCTGAATCTAAATAGTGGACTTTGGTAGAATTTTAAAAAAATAAGTGTAGTGCAGGTCTATGATGATTTTTAGTGCTGCTATCATCTAGTTCTGATTCCGGTTCTGTCTTGGTTAAATCCTCAGTAGTCCTGATTTTGAACTGTTGTAGTCCTGTTTTAGTTCTGGATCAGTTCTGGGTCTGGTTGAATTGGGGTTCAGTCCTCGTGTCTTGATACAGCCCCGACATTGTTCTGCCTCGCTGCTTAATTAAAAAACTAGTTTAAGGTGTCCTGCATATGTGATATATATTTTTCCTATATGAAGCCATTCTTTTTTGAACAAAACTCGAAACAGAGCCAATTAATCTTTCAGTCATTTCTAACCCCCCCCCCAAAAAAAAAAAAAAAAAAAATCCCACATGCATACTACCCTTTAGGGCTAAGCCCTGGGTGTTTCAAATGTCTGGCTCCGCCTCTGCGTGCATTTATCGAGACTTTCAACCCCAGGTAGGCCAATTATGGATCTTTGGATCCACATTATGTCAGCAGCCATTCTCCACTGTGAACTATGTTAAAAACAAACACAGCTCACACCCCACAGATGACAGCTTACAGTCCTGCTTAAAGATGAAAGCCCCACCGCTTTTCACACACGATTGCTGTACGCATAGAGCCGGCTGTAGCTTTTCAACAGCAGAGAGAGCACAGACTTTAAGGCAGCAAGGCGTGATTGCGGGTCCCGCTCAGGTGCGTCCGCCTCCCCTGCAGCGGCGCTCCAGACCACGCCCCGCCACACACATTAACCAGGTAAATACATATTTAGGCAGAATTTTGCAAATATCTATTTTTTTTTTTTTTTTAGCAGCATAGTGCTTTTTTTTCAATTATTTTTTAAAAGTCAGGTCAAGGCTCCAAAAGCCCAAAGACGATATAAGGGTGGCGGCTCACAACAGTTTTGTTTGCTACATGGATCATTTTAGTTAAGCTGGGTGTCTTTCCTTTTGTTATATTTCTTTAAGAGTTCAAAATGTGTTATTTACGGTGGCCCCTAGAGACAAAGCAGTACAAACTCCAAAACACATGCAAACCCCAAAGCACATGTAAATTCCAAAACACAACGAAGTGCAAAATAAACGGCAAGTTTGTCTGTATGGGACGGTCTAGTCTCCGTCGTGCTTCCCAGGTTGCCTAGCAACCATGATACTAACCGCTGGAAACGTGTCATACAACTTTGTTTGACAGAAATGAGGGAGAACATGTTTTGTTCATTTGTTTGTTTGTTTCTACAAGAGCTTTGTGTGATTTGATAAGTATCTGAGGCTGAGACCACAGGACAGTAAAACATGATTTTTGGGCTTCATTTCTGTACTGAACAGTCATTTAAGATTAGTTAGTAAATAACAATTAGCTAATGTTGTTCATGAGACTAAAGTCATATCACTTTGGTAATGTAAATATAATATGGCCAATATTATAGTTATTATATTAATCATTATTAGCTATTTTTTTTTCTTTTTTTTTTCTTAAATGACATCAGAAACAGCAGTATGCGACATTACGTGATGGCAGAGCTTCAGTTCATCCTTTGTCATTTTTTTTTTTTTTTTTTTTTAATAAATAGGACAGGGGGAATGAATGAGAGAAAGAGGGGGAGAGAAAGAAAGAAAACCAAAGGGGAGAAGAGACGGTGAGAAGGGGGGGGAAGAGAGAGAAAAAAAAAAAAGAACTCCTGGGTCACCTGTATGGAGAAAAAAAAAAAACAAGCAAAAAAAACAAACAGAGGAGACAGCAAACAACAAAGAGCAACATAATAATAGAGAAAACAAAGCACCATCACAATAAACTAGCTAGTCATAGATATCAATATTTACTAAATAATAAACGATATTGTGCAGCACGCAAGATAGACAGCGCACAGTGTGCTTTGAGGCAGCAGCCAAGAAAGCTTTAGTCCGCGTCTGTGAATACCCATGTGTGCATACCTGTGTGGATCAGCATGCTTGCATTCCAAAGGTTTCTCCATGTAATGATCTGCTAGGGAGTGTGGGGGGGCCACAGCCCCGTCCTCCAGGGTGTGAAGCGGGTATGGAGGAGATCAAAACTCCAGACATCCAGAGGCCCCCCAGAACACAAGAGACCATGGAAGACCAACAGAGGGGCAGCCGCGCCACTGTTCCAGTAAGAGCTGAGGAGAGTCCCAGATGAGGGCTCGCCCAGCAGCCGCGGAGCAGAAGTCAGGGGGAGTTGCAGTGACGCGCCCGTGAGCTCCGCCGGCCCCCAGCTGCGCCTGAGTGACCGAGCCCCAGGCCGAGAGGCCGGGGGCACCCCACCTCCAAAGGGGCCCGAGCGAGCCCCAGGCCCCAGGCCCCAGGCCCCGACAAGCGGCCGCCAAGGAGTGAGCCGGTGTGTACCCGGACACCCACCCCCAGACACAAAGAACCACCAACACACCGACACCTGAGGGAGTCCGCCACCGGCAGGGGAAGTGGTGGTGGGTGGAGATAGGCCTCCAAACCTTGGAGGGCCTGAGGTGTCCCCAGAGAGGTGGCGTCTGATACCCAACCTGACATATAGACACAGACATACAGGCACACACAGACACAAACATCCATTCCCACCCTCATGCTCTCATATGCACTCACTCCACACTCAACCAACGTGGAGACAGACATAAAGAGACGCTGTACACACAATCACACTCCCCAAGCGTACTCTACAAACCGGGTCTAGGTACCCTTGTCCCTGGAGGGGGGAACTGCACCCAGACCCAGGTGGTGTTACCCTTTTCCCTGCGGTGGGGAGAGGCAGACCACCCTGACTCCGCAGCAGCAGGGAGGCCCCACACCCCAGACCGCAGTCGGACGGCCAACTCCTCCTACTAGCCCTCCCGCTCCAGCAGGCCGCAGAGAATGGGGGTGGGAGAAGACTCCAAACCTCCCTCCACCCGCTCATTGTAGTGTTGATGCATGTGTGTTCTAAGGTGCAATTAAAACCCAGGAGGGCATGGAGCTACCTGCCATGGAGCAGCAGGTAAGCGCATAGTCCCTCCTGCTAGCCCTCAATGACTAAGTGTATTTAAAATTGAGAGGTGGGCAACGACGTCAGGGGTGAGGTATACACCCTGATGGTAAATTGGACTCCGTGTATCGTGCCCACCCCCAAGATCCTATATGTATGTGTAATGAGAGTGTGAGTAATGTGAATGTCTAAGTTGTGGGATAAAATTGAGGCAGAGGCAGCCAGAAGGGGACAGGGGGGGGGGGGGGGGGGTAGCCTCCTCTGCACCCTGGTGACATACCCCTACTCCAAGGCCCTGCATGTGTGGGTGGTTGTGGAGGAGCGGGAAGAGGGAGGCAGCTGGAGATGGGGAGGGAAGGAAGGGAGGGGCAGGTAACCCCTCCCTGGGGCCAGCTCCCCTGCTGACCCCAGTAGGCACTCCCACCCTCCGCGACCCGCCAGGGAAGGGGGGCCCAGGCCCATCAGACCGGGGCCCAGTGCAGTAGCGCCCTCCGGCTCCACAGAGCCCTGGACAGTCCACCCAACCCCACCACAGAGAAAACTGCACCCACCCCACCATCCACACATCTTCCAGACTACATAAGACGGTAAACGCCCAGGCTGAGATCTTCCTCCACCTCTCCTGTATCTCCCCCTCCCGCAGAGAGTTCCTGAAGAGAAGAAATCATTATTAGCTATTACAGCAGTGAACATGGACTCTGTCAAATACTGAGCTTCAGTACAGATTCAAGTTGCAGTTATTTATGTCTTATCACCTTAAATCTTCACTCAAAGACAAGTATCTTTGACAGTGCATATATAGGTGTATCATATATAAGAGACAAATGTTGTTCCTTCAGTATGTTGGCATTACTAAATTTGGCTCATTGCTTACATATATTTATAAAAAGAAAATGTACAAGCTGTGATAACTGTTTCTGATAAAATGAAGAGTAGACTGATATATGAAATATTCCTTTATTGGGTGAGAAAATCAGACCATGTCATAACTGCTTTAAGTCATACGGAATAGATATCAGAGCCTTAAACAGGCTGGCTTCTGCTAAATGGGTCAAACTGGGCAGAAAGTATACAAACACATAACATCCTTATAGAATATGATGTAACACTATAGATCAACTTACCTCAGAATATATAAAGCATATAAACAATTACAGCAATATGATGCAACAAACACAGCAGTGCTACTGATCCAAAATACTCAAAGCTTCATAGAACTGAAACAAACATTTATTTTTAGCTCCATTCTGCTGCTGATACATACTTTAGGTTTCTGAACATTAAACTTGTTGCTGCCTTTCATAGTGTTTCACTTGAAGGCCCTGAGTACTTTCTCCCACACTGAAAACACTGGAATGATCAAATTATTTGACCATTACCTAATAAGACTGATTCAGGACTGACAATTAGTTATTTTAAACGTTTCTAGCAGTCCTTCACAAACAGGGAACAGTCTGTCTATTCTCTCCATCTGTCAGCTGCTGCTGGCTCTTCCTCCTCTTCTTCCTCACACACTGCTGAGTTTGTCCTGGTGGATCATCAGGGGTGCAAAGCCTCACAGATGATATGCAGCAGTGGGTCCCTCAGTCTGTCCTCACTCTGGACACTTGCAGTCGTCACATATGGAAATCAAATGTGTGATAAGCTGCAGGATTCAAACACAAGTGTCACTTATAAATACATGTTCATACTTTTATTACACAATCAGAGAGAAAGAAACAGAGAGAGAGTGCGGGACAGACAGACAGGTGACAGTCTCAGGTGTATACACTGCTACAAAACAGCACAAAAGAAGGAGGATTGTGTTATTACGAAACAAGAAGAGTTCCCAGATGGTACAGTGGACACACATGTGTGACTCCTGTGATTAAAGCATCTTTCTTTCAGCGTAACGAGTGAACCGCCAGCTCGTTCAAACACACGTTAAAGTCCGTTTAGCTCGACACCACCGAACAGAGGCAGCAATATAACATAGCTAACATTAACAGTGCAGTGAATCCTGCTTGTGCCGTGATATTCATGACTGCAAACCGAGCAGCATCACTGACTTTCAGCTTGTTGTGTTTGTGGATATATGACTGACTTTAATTATACATAAAATCATCACATTCTCTGTAAGATTAAAGTCAACTATTGAACGGCGTATATTTTGAAGTAAAGGCTTTAAAAACAAGTTAGTACAAACATCGCTAATGTCACATAACTTTCCCGACATGTGGCCAACAGTAATGTTTTAATGTTCTTCATTATAAAAACATTCGCGCACAAATAAGTGACATAATATTCAGTACTTACTTCTGAAAGTTTACTCTTCGGCAGCTCCGTTTCCGCCGTTTTTTTCGGCAAAATTATCCACACTACCGCCGCGCTATGAAATCTGGGATATGTTGGGCCATGAAGGCTACACCGACCCATCCTTAAAATTCAGGGAAATTAAGGACGCATTTGAGGGCCACATTGTGTTTTGGAATTTGCAAGTGTTTTGGAGTTTTTACGTGCTTTGTCTCTAGGGGCCACCGTAGTTATTTACATGAATAAAATGTAGCACTTCATGGATTTCATAAGCAACACACTTTAGTTGCTCTGTGGATTCTTTTAAAAAGCAGTTAAAAACTATTCTGTTCAAACAAGCCTTTTGTTGATCTACGTATTTTATATTCTTTACATTATTTACATTTGATCTTTTACATTGTGTATAATGTTTATTGATTGTATTGTTTATTTTAATATTTGTGTACAGCTTTGTGACTGCCTGTCTGTGAAAAGCGCTTAATAAATAAACTTTACTTACTTACTTTAGTTGTTCACACAAAGCATAAAGGTAAAAATATATATATATATATATATACAGTGTTATCTTCATTTTAGATTTCAAAAAGTATTTGCGGCTCCCAGTGTTTTCTTTTGCGTGGAAACCGGGTCCAAGTGGCTCTTTGGGTGTTAAAGGTTGCAGACCCCTGGTCAAATCAAATCAAATCAAATCACTTTTATTGTCACATCACATGCGCAGGTACACTGGTACAGTACATATTACTGAATGTGTATACTAAATATGTATATCTACGTGTGTGTGTGTGTGTGCATATATGTGTGTGTGTGTGTGTGTGTGTGTGTATACATATTTTACAAATTAAAATAAAATAAATATATAAAATATACAGAGGTTGGTAGTTGGATATTGTGCAAAACAAGTGGCATTTATATACAGTATGGAGTGCATAATGTTGAAGTTCCAGTAGTGAAGGTGAGGTGTCTATGAAGTGTTCAGCAGTCTGATGGCCTGGTGGAAAAAGCTGTCTCTCAGTCTGTTGGTACGGGACCGGATACTGCAGAACCTCCTTCCTGATGGAAGTAGTCTGAACAGTTTATGGCTGGGGTGACTGGAGTCCTTGATGATCCTCCCCGCTTTCCTCAGGCACCGCTTCCTGTAGATGTCCTGGAGGGAGGGAAGCTCACCTCCAATTATCCGTTCAGAGCACCGCACTACTCTCCAGAGAGTAGTGCGGTGCTGTTGCCGTACCAGGTGGTGATGCATCCAGTGAGGATGCTCTCAATGGCACAGCGATAGAAGGTCCTCAGGATGCGGGGGCTCATGCCGAATCTTTTCAGTCTCCTGAGAAAGAAGAGGCGCTGCTGCGCCTTCTTCACTGTTTTGTTTGTGTGTACTGACCACATAAGATCCTCAGCCAGATGTACCTCAAGGAACCGGAAGCTGCTCACTCTCTCCACAGCAGCGCTGTTGATGGTGATGGGGGTGTGTACTTCTCTGCACCTCCGGAAGTCCACTATCAACTCCTTTGTCTTTGCGACGTTGAAGGTGAGATGGTTGTCTTGACACCAGTGGGTCAGGGCGCTGACCTCCTCCCTGTAGGCCGTCTCATCACCGTTGGTGATAAGACCCACCACTGTAGTGTCGTCCGCAAACTTTACAATGATGTTAGAGTTTCTAGTGGCCGTGCAGGTGTAGAGTGAGTACAGGAGAGGGCTCAGTACACACCCCTGTGGAGCACCAGTGTTCAGTGTGATGGGGGATGAGGTGATGCTGCCCAGTTTAGCCAAAAGTGATGTAAAGGCTAATATTTTGAGGTGTGTAGGAGTAGTTAGACCAGTATTAACTGGAAGCCCAAAAATAGCCAAAAAAGGGTTCATTCTGACCTGGGTCCCAAGAGTCTTGGAAAGAATAACTAAATAATGGCTCCAGAAGTCATGGAGTCTTGGGCACAGAAAGAACATGTGACTCAGGTCACATGGGGTGGCATGACATCTCTCACACTGATCCACCACTTGTGGGTAGATCTCGGACACGCGAGATTTCGAATAGTAAACCCTGTACAATACCTTGAATAAGTTGTAACCTAGCACCAGTGTTGGGACTAACGCGTTACTTAATAACGCGTTACAGTAACTACGTTATTATTGTGGTAACGAGCACGGTAACTAGTTATTATGCCAAAACCAGGAACGCGTTACTCGTTACTGGGATTTAGATAGGCTCGTTATTCGTTACTTCGTGTGGTGGCTATCGCGGAGCTTCCACAGATTCAATAACATTAGCAAGTGGTGGAAGCCAGCAGGTGGATGAAGGAAAAGGGAGGCAAGAGGAGAGACCCGAAGTGGCCGCTGGTCCGAGAGTGTCAGGTGAACTGAACTTCAGGTAAGAAGTTATGACCTGCAGTCTATCTGAGTCAGATATGAACCAAGTTTAGGTGGAGTTTATTTTCGTTGTGCTGACTTTTTCGTACTGCGTACTAGCTAGCATGATGGAGTTTCTATACAGCTGGGTGGGTGCTATGATGTTACTGATGTTGAACTTTATTTTGTTCATAAGGTTAATTATTAGAGTTGCCAACTGTCCCGTAAAAAACGGAATCGTCTCTTATTCAGAGAAAATATTACGCGTTTCGTATTGAGGTGAAAAGGAACAGTTTGTCCCGTAATTCAGCTACAACAAAAAAGACACAAAGCTGGAGTTATTCTGTGTTTACGCTGCACAGCTGCCTCTTCTTCTCTCATCCTCTCCCCCTCCCTCTCCTGTTTCTACTTCAATCATGAAACTGATCAATGATCAGCTGATCGGCTTTTCTCTCTTGTTTATTTATCGCCCACTTTGCGCCAGAAAGAGGAAACCAGAGGATGTCGCAGTAAACAACAGCAGCACGTTTAAGCTTGATCAGCTGATGTTAGAATTTATTTAATATTACGTTCTAGTATCAGCTGATGTTTGCTGGAGCCAGGGCCGTAAAAGCTGCTGGTCATGATATCGGTTTGGTTATCTGGTGAGAGGGAAACATGAAGATGAAACCAGGAGATGTCCTTACTGAATCATCACAGCCGAACAGGTGATGGAGAAACAGGTTTACCTTTTAGGTGACATGAATGAGTTGAAGGGAAGTTATGAACTGTTTCTGAGAGACAAATAACCCCAGGATCCTTTTTTAGGTAGCTGACAGCTGGTAACTGTGCAGGGGCGGATCTAGCAAAGTGTTGCCAGGGGCCCAGGTAGGGCATTAACAGGGAGAGGGGGGCACAAAGAAATACTTTTCTTTCTTATTCTCATTTAAAATGTCTAGCTTTTAAAAAATAATTATCTGAGTCTTACAACAAACAATTGATAGATTGATACATATATACCATCAGAACAGTGTACATCACTGTCACAACAGTGTTTGTTTTCATTCAAAGTCTTTATGATTTTTCCTATAATGATGGGCCGTAGTCAAATTCCCCGGGACGATTTTTTTTTTGTCCCAGTCCAGCCCCGTATACAGTTCATCTGCAGTCTGGTGTTACCTACATCTTCCTATTCAGAAGGCAGAATTTCCGAGTTCTGAGTACAATCGAAAGCACTACGACTGCAGTTTTTGTGTTGGATGTAAAAAGCAGGCTAGAATCATGCGGCGGTCAACGACGGTCCAGGCGTGGGATTTCTCTCGTGGAAATGTGCACATTATTTTTTTCCTTTCTATTGGTAAGTGGCACAGTGCACTTCTGGCAATAAGCAAGCTAGAAGACTGGCAAAGTTATGGAAGCAACACATTAATAAGAGAATTCTGAGTAAAACCAAAGTTACTTTCCCTAGTAACTAGTTACTCTGAAAGTAATGAGTAACTTGAAGTAACTGAGTTACTTTTGATAGAAGTAACTAGTAATGTAACTAAGTTACTAATTTAAAGTAACTTACCCAACACTGCCTAGCACAGGACGTACTATAACAGACATTGGATACTGCTTTCTCCCACTGCTGATCCAAAAAGATTATTCCTAACTCCCACTCCAAGCCCTCCTAATAATAACCACCAAATGGACATCTAAATCCATGAGTTGTTTATATATTACAGATATAATTCATTTCTTATTGGGCTTAAGGGACAATTATTCCTCCCACGGTTGGACATCTGGAAGCTTGGATGCTGTGCCTAAAAATAATGAAATAGATGGGCAGCCGAAAGATTTGTTTCTGAAGAGAGGTCTTTAAGTTAAGAAAGTGCCATCTTTAAAAAGATATTTAAAGGTGTTAATACTATTATGTTTCCACTGTACATAAGTGCCATTGATAAGAAAAGGGGTAAATAGGTGGTTCTGTGTGATGGGCATGTGTACTGATGCAAAGACGTACTTAAAATGACTCCTGTATTGTGACCAAATCCAGTACCACAGTAGTGATGTGCGATACCACTGATTTCCTTTCCGATCCAATACCAAGTAAAATTCAGGGTGGTATCGACGTTACTGATCCGATACCGATACTTTGTACAAAAACGTATTTTATTTATTGTATCTTTTATTGTATCTCAAATTATAGCGTCATAATGATTACAGGATATCAGATTACTTGTTCTTATCACTTAATAATGCAGAATTCATCATATAGAAATAAAAAAACTGAAGTTGTGCGCAATTTGAACATGTTGCCTGTCTGCAGCACTAAAGGACTCCGCGAGAGATGTACGGTTGGACCGTTGGAAAGGATATTTGAACCTTAACAGACGTCATATTCTGTGATATGATTTACCCTGAGGTGTTTGACGAGGTTAGTGGTGTGGTGTTACGCCCCAGTCTAGGGGTACAGGAACGCAACATAAGTTTGAAAAGACTGCCCCGCCCTGGTCCCCAAAACCATACACAGAGGGAAACCAATTCCTTAGTGAATCGTGTTTTATTATCTACACTGCAAAAATGAAGCTCCAGGGTGAACAAAGGCCAAAATAACAAACAAAACAAGCTAAGTCAGGAGGAGGTGCTATCTAAAACCCTATGTGAAATCAAACATCAAACAAAAGACAAGCGCTACACCTAACTCCCTAACTGAAATAAACAGGAGAAAACAGTGCAAGGAAAAACAATACGGCAGCTCACCCCTTCTGTTGCAGTGCTATTTACAATGTGCTATGTACAATGAAAGCTAATATACACACTATATACAAAACTCAGAAACAAAACTTGAATGCTTTGCTTCTTATATTGATTTTTATTGATTTTTATGCTGATTTTTTCCCTTTTTTCCGTGTGAGCTTACCTGCGATAACTTCTGGACACTTGTAGATCATTAGGACTAGAGTGTTCTTAACAGAAACAGCAACATTTTATGGTTACCTTGTCCTCAGCGCTCCGTGTGTCTGTGGCCTAGACACAGCTGAAGCCTGATTACAGCGTCTGGGCACCGAGCAGCCTCAATAGCCTGGAAAGGTGCTAACCGCTAGGCTAACTAGCAACAAGATGCCTTCCCTCTCCACAGATGACTACCACAGCCTCCTGCAGAAGATTGCAGTACTGGAGACAAAAATTCATCGCTTAGAAGTAAACGTGGAGGTAAATGGACTGTGTGGAAATGAAACAACCTTGCCTTTGATTCAAAACAATGGCGATGAGCAAGCTAGTACACAGCTAAGGAGCACAGATAACATGACCAAGAAAGTAGACTCTGTGCATTATTATAAATCCTCAAGTGATAATCCCCCCTTAGACTGTCTTGGTGCAAAACCAAGACATAAATCATGTCTCCTGGAAGGGGGAGGACGTATCACAGGCAGGGCACAGCGAGCTGAAATCTCTGAAACCGACTGGCCTTCACTTCCTACGAGACAGAGAAGCTCTTCTACCCCTATATACGGGAGGAAACAGGACTGGACAACCGTGAATAGGAAGGTTAACAACAAACCTCCAAAACAACTGAATGTGAAACTGCAGAACAGATTTGCTCCACTATCAAAGGACCCTGGATCTATATCGGACAACCATCCATCTAAAAGCAGCGAAATAAGGTCTGAAAATCTGTTGAAAAGTGAAAGGCCACAGGGAAAGCTAAAGGCTAGGCCTGAAACTCTGATTGTGGGTGACTCTGCCGTAAAGGATGTACAAAGGATGTGCGGTAAGAACACTAAAGTCCTCTGCTTTCCTAACGATATGGTCAACAACCTGAAGGAGAGAATTCTTCAAATGGCAGATGAATATCCAACTGTGACAAACATTGTTCTGCATACAGGGTCAAACGATGTGTCCAAACAACAGTCGGAGGTTCTGAAACGGGACTTTACTGGATTATTAAATACTGTAAACTCTCTGAATGCAGCTGTATTCATCAGTGGACCTGTACCGCCGGTCAGAGGAGGAGACGAGAGATTCAGCAGGTTGTTTACACTGAATAAATGGCTTATATCAGCATGTGCTGACCACTCAGTGCACTTTATCGACAACTTTAATATTTTTTGGGAACGCAGGCATCTGTTCAAAGCAAATGGATTTAATTTTAACAAGTCAGGGGTGAAACTGTTCACCTCCAACTTGTTTTATTCCATACGTCATCCATCCGTGCTTGGTGCCAAGGCTGAGATAAACGAGGAGTTATCTCATAAAGAGGAACAAACAGTACTCCAAGAACAGACAAAGCCCAGCAGAAACCTTGAGGAGGAGCTCCATTTGCCCCCACCCGGGAAGAGCCTCAGAAAGGAGAGACATCCATGGCATCTGAGGAAGAGCCTCAGAAAGGAGAGACATCTAAGGCAAGAAGAGGGGTCCCTATTTGCCTCCAACTCTCTCAACAACACCAACGACCAGGACAAGGGACCACGACCTTCCCCAGTCCCCCAAACCCCTGACAGGCCATCACCCTCCTCCCCCTCCCTTTCTCCCTCCTCCCCACACCTGAAATTCACTGAGGAGATGATGGAGCGGGTCAATGCTGGGCTCAGATCTACCCCCCGTCCCAATCCCTTTTTGTCCCCCATAAACCCCCCACCAGAGCGGCCAAAGGTTCGCCATCGAGCCCCACCCTCAACAGAGCAATCGAAGTCACATTGCCCAGCCTCGCCCCCCTTAGTTCCTCTTCATGCCCTGTCTCCGCAGTCTGATGCGTGATGTGTGAAGGGTCCGGGCTGTGAGGATTATGGCAGTGATGACTTTTCCCAGGAGAAGCTGGGACCCTGTTTACTAGAAGGTTTTAAAATTTCTGTACTTTTAGGTGACAGGAGACATGTGGCCTGGTCAAAACACAGAGAGCTGCACTCCAAAAGATCTTTAAACATAGTAAACATACCTTGTGTGCCACAGACTGCTCCCAAACACGAGGGGACAAGTAATACCTCTAAAACACTTAAGTTGGCTTTATTAAACATTAGATCTCTAGCTGGGAAAACATTTTTAATTAATGATTTAATCACTGAGCACAGCCTTGATTTTATGTTTTTAACTGAAACTTGGTTGGACCAAAGTAACAGTGGAGCTGTTCTCATCGAGACGACCCCTCCTAACTACAGTTTTATCAGTGAGGTCAGGGCGAGCAGGAGAGGAGGAGGGGTTGCTGTCTTATTTAATGAATCATTTCAATGTAAGCAGCTATCTCCTGGAAGTTTTCAGTCTTTTGAATATGTGGCTTTACAGCTGAAGGCCCCATCCAAAGTTGTGTTTCTTAATGTTTACAGGCCTCCCAAATACTGCACAGACTTTTTTAATGACCTCAGTGAACTGCTGTCTGTGATCTGTGTTGATTTTGACTGTGTAATTATTGCTGGGGATTTTAACATTCATGTGGACAACCCTCAGGACAAAGGGACTAAAGACCTGAGTAACACTCTGGGCAACTTTGGGCTGACTCAGCATGTAACAGAGGCCACACATAATAGAGGACACACTCTTGACCTACTGATCTCCAAAGGCCTGAGCATTTCAAAGGTTACTGTGTCTGATGTGGGCCTGTCTGATCATTACTGTGTTTTCTTTGAAAGTAAAATCTCAGCCCACACAAATATATCAACAACAGTGATCACAAAACGGTGTATAACTGAACACAGTAGTGCAATTTTTAACCAGGTCTTCCCATTAACACCTGACCTGCCCAGAGGGTCAGTCAATGAGCTCGTCAATAGCTTCAATGCTAACATGTTAAATGTAATGGACACTATTGCTCCCATTAAGGTGAAGGTTATCTCTGGAAGGAAAAAGTCTCCATGGAGAAACTCCACACTGGTGAAAAAAGAAAAAAGAGAGTGTAGGAAAGCTGAGCGCAGATGGAGAAAAACAAACCTCCAGGTTCATTATGACATTTATAAAGAGAAACTTCACAATTATAATTTACAACTGAGGAATGCAAGGAGGTCCTACTTCTCGGGTCTTATTTTCTACAGTTGACAGGCTAACAAACCCTCCTGTGTCAGTGGCAGCTGAACTTCATTCGACCATGGCCTGCAATGACTTTGCCAAATTCTTCACTGAAAAAATCCAAAAAATTAGACAAGCAATTGGTACATCAACAGCAGATCCAGGATATGTACTGTGTCCACCAAAAAACTGTTTAAACACCATGAAACAGTTTCAACCTATTAACAGCAAAGACCTGGAGGACATCTTAGGTCAACTGAACTCCTCCTCCTGCTGTTTAGATGTCCTGCCAACAAGTTTTTTCAAAAAGGTCTCAAAGACTTTAGAGTCAGACCTGTTACAGATCGTCAACTTTTCTTTATTATCAGGTGTGTTTCCAGAATCACTAAAAACTGCTGTAATCAAACCTGTACTGAAAAAGGACAATCTTGACAAGACACAAATGAACAACTACAGGCCGATCTCAAATCTCCCGTTTTTAAGTAAGATCATTGAAAAAGCAGTTTCTCAACAGCTCAGTTACTTCTTAAAACAGAATAATTGCTACGATGCCTTCCAGTCAGGTTTTAGACAGAACCACAGCACTGAAACCGCTCTGACCAAAGTGTTTAATGACATATGTCTGAATACAGACAGTGGAAAAATGTCAGTCCTAGTTTTACTGGATCTCAGTGCAGCATTTGATACAGTTGACCACAACATATTACTCAAACGACTGGAGAACTGGACAGGTCTTTCAGGAACTGTACTAAACTGGTTCAAAACATACGTAGAAAACAGGAAATACTTTGTATCAATAGGTAACTTCACATCTGAGCAGACAAGTATCACATGTGGAGTTCCCCAAGGTTCCATCTTGGGACCCCTTCTGTTTAACATCTACATGCTCCCACTGGCACAGATTATAAACAACAACAAAATAAACTATCACAGCTATGCAGATGACACACAAATATATATCACAATGTCACCAGGAGACCGAGGCCCTGTACAGGCTCTTGGTAAATGCATTGAGGAAATCAATGACTGGTTGTGCCACAATTTTCTCCAGCTAAACAAAAACAAAACTGAGGTAATAGTCTTTGGCGCCAAAGAAAAACGATTACAGGTCACCAGAGAACTTCAATCTATACATCTAAAAACCACAAACCAGGCGAGAAATTTGGGTGTAGTGATGGATGCAGACCTAAACTTAGAAAAACACATTAAGACAATAACAAAGTCAGCTTACTATCACCTCAAGAATATATCAAGGATAAAAGATCTGATGTCTCAACAGGACCTGGAAAAACTAGTCCATGCATTCATCTTTAGTAGGCTTGATTACTGTAACAGCATCTTTACAGGTCTACCTAAAAAATCAGTCAGACAACTACAGCTCATTCAGAACTCTGCTGCTTGAGTCCTCACTAAGACCAAAAAAGTGGACCACATCAGTCCAGCTCTGAGGTCTTTACACTGGCTGCCTGTCCGTCAGAGGATAGACTTTAAAGTTCTGATGCTGGCCTATAAAGCTCTGAATGGTTTAGGACCAAAATACATCAATGACCTCCTGACCCAGTATGAACCATCCAGATCCCTCAGGTCATCTGGATCCGGTCTTTTATCAGTTCCCAGAGTCAGAACCAGACACGGAGAAGCTGCATTCAGCTTTTATGCTCCTTATATCTGGAACAAACTCCCAGAAAGCCTCAGATCAGCTGAAACACTCAGTTTATTTAAATCCAGGTTGAAGACTCACCTGTTCTCAGCTGCATTTGAATAAAGCACCAAATCCACACTTTAAGCTTAAATTTCAAAACTTACATTTAACTACTGATTTTATCTACTGTTCTGATTTTATCTGTTTTGATTTTATATACTGTTTTGTTTGTTTGTTTGTTTGTTTGTTTGTTTGTTTGTTAATTAGTTAGTTAGTTTATTTGCTTGTTTTAATCAATTTTAAATCATGCTTTTTATTTGTTCTTGTTTCTAATGTCTCTGTAAAGCACTTTGAATCACCTTGTTGTTGAATTGTGCTATACAAATAAACTTGCCTTGCCTTATTGTCATGTATGTCCTATTTGTCAGGTGATAGAGAGTAATGGTGATACAAGAATCACAGGTGACATTGGATGATGACTTGGTGGTTCATTACTGTATTTGAAGCACATGTGTGACTGCATGTATGTGGAATGTCTCACTGTTATTCATCAGCTGACAGAGGCAGCTCTGCCATGTTGTAGCTCGGACAGAGGTGAAGAGGCGAGGTCACAGGTGACTGACTGAAGATTTGGTGCTATAGATTAACTAGTATTTATTATCATAATTGTTAGGCTGCTGATGTAAATTGATTCATTAGTGTATATTTGACAAAGAATCTGAATTGACATGTCTCACTTTTTATATGGCACGAATCCATGTTTTATTTTATCAGGTAGCAATATGTCCTAGTGCAGTCAGAGGGGAAGAGCTAGGGCCAAAGGTGAGGCACATCAAGCACAGAATAATAATTTTAATCTGAGGATAAAACGCATGTACTGAGCCTGAAAGAAGCTTCAGTGCTCTCAGAAGACTAAAAAGATCGCTAAGGTCCACCAGGAGAGACTGGACAGTATAGATGTAAAACAAATATGCCAGCAGTTTATCTCAGTTAACGAGAGGAGAAAGCATGTGTTCGGCTCCTTCACATAGTGGACATTGAGTTGTTGTGTAGGGCACCAGTAGTCCATGTCTGTTGCTGTAACAGTAGTTCATGTTTAGAATAAAAAATCCCAGCTCACTGATTTGATAGGGGCAATAGTGTAGTGTGCCTAAAATGTTGCATAATTTTGCTAAGAGATCTTTTACTTTGTGGTCATCTTAGATGAGCAGTTTTATGGACAAAAACCACCAGGTCATTCAGTGTTCCCTTAGTGCTAATGTGTTAGAGATGTTGGTGTACTATAACTGAACTAATGTTGTTAAGTCCTTAAAGTCATTTTCTTTTATTGTCATGACTGTATTTGAAGCTATTTTTATGTTTGTATGATACCTGATTTGTGTGGAATATGGCTGAAGTAAACTAAAGCCTAAAATACTTAGTCAGTCATTTGTTTTTATAGTAATTTAACATTATATAATTCACATATAAAACTATGAACTGCAATTTTAAATGGTTTAAAAGCATGCAGAATAGCATATGTAGGCAAGTATATTTCTACTTTTTTTAATCAAGAAGCAAAGACAGAAAGGAAAAAAAGAAACAGGGCAGGGTTCAGTGGTTGAATCATCCGTCCCCACCAATGCCAAAACCAAATCTACGCCCTTGACCCACTCCAAGATAAGGTCAAGATACAAGAAGGGAGAACATTCTGATACTTTCCCAGAAACACAGAGGACATTTGAAGGCTACAACTTAACAAAGTTTTAAAAAACCTATGATCCAGCTTTATGCTGCAGTCAGTAATGTCTGCAGCACAAGGCTGGTCATAGTTTGTTTGTTCTTTAAGTTAGTTTACTAAATACAGCCAAGACTAATTTAGTAAGAACACAAGGGTCTTTTGGTTCAGACCAGCCCGTGGTCATCAGGACTTGGCTCCATCCAACCTGGAAATTATCAAAGCATTTTGGAATACTAAGTTTTTTTTCTGGAAGGTATACGTACTAGGGAAATTGCACTAACAACCAGGAACAATGCTAAAAATTAAAATTGGCCCTTGATCTTCAGGCAGTACTGCATAAAAACCAGGTTTCTGTCATGAAAACTATGGGATGGGTAGAGGAGCACTTCTAGAAATCCTTGTCTGTGAACACAGGTCACAAATTCAGGTTAAAGCCCTGTCTCTCTGCAAAGGAGAAGCCACATATGAACAAGAACCAGAAACATCACCATCTTCATTGAGCACAAGCTCTTTTAAAATGGACTGAGGCAAAGTGGGCAACTGATCTGTGATCAGACATTTCTATTTCTATCCTTAACCACCATGAGGAAGTCAAAAGTGAAACACGTATGTGACGCTGGTGCAGAGAAATGTGTCGTGAAAGTCTTAAAAGACAAATTGAAGTATGCTAACTGTGTCTTACTCAGAGGTTGTGTTAAAATGCTGTACAGTTTAGTGCAGGCTAAACAAGTTAGCTTTCTGTACTGTGGTGAAGTCTGCAATATGACTGAAGTATGTGCTGAGAAAAACTGCCAAGAAAGTGTATGGTGTGGTGGTGGAATAAAAAATACAGGAAAATATTCGAAGGGAGAGGTTATTTATATCTGCTAAATTGAGTATGAAACCCACTGAATTGTGATAAATAAATTATCATTTGGGAAAAAATATACCTCAAACATGCACTATGAACCTTTTTGTCTTGCCGGTCATGTCTATAACTTTAAGCTGCCCTAAAGTGCTTTGGAGGCAGACACATTTATATTCCAGGTCTCCAAAAAAAAAACCCAGATTCAAAATCAATGAAAAGCTGGAAGGCGTGTTTTGTTGGGTTAACTGAGTATTTGGGAAAGTAAACCCTGGGTCATTTAGTGGTAACTGAAATGTGTTTGCAAATTGCTGATGTTTTATCTCATAACTCACAACACACGTCTCTCCTCTACATAAGCTTTATACGTTAAAAGTAGGGGTGGGTTTTTATAATCGATTTATCGATTAAAATCGATTCTGGCTTGGATAACGTAAAATCGATTCATTAAAATCCTGAATCGATTTTTTAATATAAATTTATTTTGCCCGAAATGCCAGAATCTCTGGTGAAATCTCACAAAATTTCAACAACCACCAAACAGCTAAGACAGTAAATGAGAGCAGGTACAGGGATTCTGCACATAGACTTAAACACACAGCGCGACCCGCGAATCAGAATCAGTTAGATGTCGCCTTTCTCACAGTCGGGGCTGAAAGCCGACAGCTCGCTGATTCTGATCTGTCGGCGGGTCCGCGCTTTGTGTTCACGCCCTTTATGCGCTGATTCTAAAGCTGTTAGTTTGATCTCTCTCCAAACAATATTGACCGAACCAGCAGCAAAAGAAGATCCAAACTACGCTTCACATAAACATCGTCATGAATTCACTCTGACTTTTACTGTTTTGCTTCCACCATTATGCACAGCACTCTCTCTTTCTCTCTCTCTCTCTCTCTGTACTTCAAGAACAGTTTCCCGTCTAAAAATCTGTTTTCTGCGTTATTCGCTTGCTTGCTACGCACAAGTCTACCGTAGTTTACAGCGCTGTTGGCCGCTGTTTTTTTCCCCCTTTTACATTCTTCTGAAAAGAAAACCTCATTTCTGCTGTTCAATACTGAACAAATTATTCAAAATGCAAAACGCTTAGCCGTGTCTCTAATAAAACCGCTGTAACGTCAAAGGTAATGTTCATATGTTGATTAATGGTTTTCTTTCGTTTTTGATGTACTGCAGAATATTTTTTATAAAATCCCAGGCCAGGAAAATCACCTTCATGTTTTTCTGTGTTTTATCTTCAGCTACTTTGACACAAAGGCATCTGCTGTGACGCTTACACCTGTGATAAAGTCTTGCGTGTGTCAGCTTCCTTTTTATTGATACAAAAATATGTAAATGTACTGATCTGAATTATAATATTTCTGACTGTCAAAATTTCCCAGATTTAAATCGAATCGAATTAAATCGAATCGTGGATCGAATTGATTCGGGACCTTGTGAATCGGAATTGAATCGATTCTAGAAATCAGTGACGATACCTATGGGCAGAAATCTGTGCCATCAGAAACTGAATTTGAATAAGTTCAATTTGAATTTGAATTGCTTACAATCTGAATTGTAACTTGAATAAATGCTTTTGAAAAATGAATTTGAATTAGTCTAATTTGAAATTGAATTTATGCTTTGAAAATGATCATCACTAAAATGAAATTTAATTTTATATTTTGAAAATGAATTGATTTGCTTTGAAACTACATTTTATCCTTTAAAAATTCAGCTCTCGAATAATTTCAGTTTCACTTCTCACCATTCAGTTTCAGTTCTACAATTCAGTTTTTTGGAACTTACATCCACATCCACATTATATCACTTCAAACAGAGGTGATCCAGTAATGCTGCACTAATGAATTAGACTAACTATTCACTTTAGCTAAAGTTATTAAGTTAGCTAAAGAGTTGGGATGCTGTGTAAGACATAAATGAAGCTAAAATACAAAGGTTTGGGCACCGTTTTGCATGTTTCCCTACTGTAGGGGTCTCTGCAAGCATACAGAGGGGGTACTCTGAGAGGGTACAAGATGACAACTCTGGAATTCTACTAGAAACAGTCGATCATATTTGTTTGTCAAAGCTGAATTCAGGGCAAACTACGCTAAATTAGCGTTTTTAGCTAACAGCTACAATAAGCATAAAAGTTACTGCACGGCTATCATTTGTTAACATGACGCTTGTTCTTATACATGTAATACATTTATTACCAACCTGAGAGTTTATCCGCTGGTCATTCGACATGACGAATGACTTCTGAAGTCTTAATTCAGCTCAAGACGCTGTAGATTCCCGTCAGTAACACTTTCGGTCCGCTAGTAAAACGTAGTTCTATTAATCTGCGCTTGAACCGGAATCGGATGTAAGTTCCAAAAAACTGAATTTTGGAACTGAAATTGAATTGTAGAACTGAAACTGAATGGTGAGAAGTGAAACTGAAATTATTCGAGAGCTGAATTTTTAAAGGATAAAATGCAGTTTCAAAGCAAATCAATTCATTTTCAAAATATAAAATTCAATTTCAATTTAGTGATGATCATTTTCAAACCATAAATTCAATTTCAAATTAGACTAATTCAAATTCAGTTTTCAAAAGCATTTATTCAAGTTACAATTCAGATTCAATCGGAGCAATTCAAATTCAAATTGAACTTATTCAAATTCAGTTTCTGATGGCACAGATTTCTGCCCATAATAGTGCCCCTGTATTGACCTGATATTAATATATATATATATATATATATATATATATATATATATATATATATATATATATATATATATATATATATATATATATATATATTGCTGTATCGAACAAAACCTAATTGTAAATCAGGCGCCATACAGAAAATCACGTGCTGCCTTCACGTTACCCTGTAAAATCTGGCTATTACTTTATTCGACATGATTGTGGGACAGTTAATTGCTATTAGTCTGAATAGTAATTTTGAGGTCATAAGTAACATAATAAATAACTTTGGAGATGTTTAAGGAATCAAGCACTGGGCACGAGGAAAGTAAATATTTACTGTTTGATTTGCATTTTCGCCTCCTCTGTGATTTCCCACCGTGCGTGAACGTGGCGGGGAAGTACGACGGTTACTGACAGCTACACTTTCTCTGCATACTTCGAAAAATGTCGATTTCCGAGGAGATGTACCTGCACTATCACGGACTGATTGTGCCCAAGGAAACTCACTCTTATGAGAGTTTGGAGTTTGCTCAGGGATTCAAGTTTGAAGACGACGACGTCCTGGCTGTTACCTACCCGAAGTCAGGTGAGAGCTTCTGTAAAACACTCAAGCGGCTTTTACTTCACAGAAAACTGATGACTAAACCTTTGTGATGGTAGAATTTGATGATAGACGCTGCACCTGCGCATTTATCTGTGTAAGTGGTGTCAGACAGAGCACGCAGAGTCTGCGGGTGAGGGTGAAAATAAATGAGGTTCGCGAGTGAATTGTACGCCGTTGTTGTACAATACAACAGTTGTTGTACAGTACAACAGTTGTTCTGCCAAAAAGTGATTTCCGGTATTTGCCAAAAACTGATTGCTCGTATTTAAACTGCTATAAGTGTTGGCCTATAATATGTGAAACATATGTCAAATGCATCTAGGGTTGCCAACTCCCTGAAAAATAAATAAGGGACACCTCGTGGCCAGGGCCGGGCGACCCAGTTGTCTTCACCCTTCCCAGTGTGGTAGCTCTTTTTTTGTGTGTGAAATTATTTTTTAACCATTTGACTTGAACTTGATTTAAGCAGATGCATATTCTTTGTGATATGACCATATGGGAAACAAATGATCATTTAGCCATTTATTTTTAGCTCACAATGACAACATTAACACAGTAAAACAGGTCTCTTTCTTAAACAGAAGCCTGTCATGCTTAACTTTTGAGAATATAAGTAAATCTTTCTTTAAAAGAACTCTGTCCTACTTAACTTAAAATTATATAAATTAATAGAAAGCAATAGAACGAAAAATATTCTTGTAACAGTGCACATTTAGTGCATTTAGTACAGTTGGCTTCAGTTGAGGTATTATTTCAGCTTTTCTAATGCTAATCAGCTGCTCCTGTTTGTAAACCCACTTGTTCCCATGATTACGCATCTTAACTCATCATCATTATTCATCTATGTATTACTTGTATGTATTAGTCATCTATTTGTTGTAATCATCTATCCTTGCAGTTGTTTATTACACAAAATAAATTATATTATTACACTTCTGGCCACATAGCCCTGATATTCACTGCACATGCCCATATTAACCTTAACCAGAGGGTTTAAAAAAACAAACCAATGTTTACATACCATATCTGCCCTCTGCCATGGCCTGGCGGACAAAAAATTGGTAAAGGGTTCCCCGAGCTTTCATGCCCCTCATGTTCTTCATGTGCCCACCATTAGAAGCATGCCTATGGAAAAAGTGCGCCAGCACACAGTGCAGTGCGCTTTATAGTGCACTTTTCCAGCCAGGTGTTTTCCTTTTCCCATTCCTCCCTGTACTTTTGCAGCCTTTTTTTTTTCTTTCTCTGAGCGAACAAACATTGCTGCTCTAATGCTGGGCTCACACTGTGCGATTTTTGGCCCATTTTGAGCCGATTTTTGAGTCGTGCGACCGATTTGGTGATCAGCCCGATTTTGGCCTTCATCATGCGTCGTGTAGTATACGTGGGGTAACGAGAAGCGATTAACACCTCACGACCAGCTCCCGATCATCAATCGCTCGTGAGGGTGTCACCGCAGCTGCTCACGCGCAAACACGTAAACGTCGGTGAAAAAGACGTTGCAGCACAGCTGTGCAGCGTGTGATCTGGACACAAGCGATGGAGGCACAACTTGTAGAACTTTGGAAAGCTCATCCGAGCCTTTTCCATGTGGCATCACAAAATTATCACGACCACAACAACCGTGAAAATAGTTGGATTTACATTGCTGCTCAATCACAGCTGCCTGATCAATGTTTTTCATTAGCAATTTAGCAAAGTTGATGTGGTGGTGTGTCTGTGTGAGTGAAAGACAGAGAGAGTGAGCGACAGATTTTCTGTTATAACCTTCATTTTATGGACGCACAGTGTGCCGTCCGAGACTTGCACCGCAGTGTCGGCGTTTGTTCCCCTGTTGGCCATGCTTGTTGTTGTGGTCATCGGTTGTCTTCCGGTATTTTCTCCGTAAGCGACCTTTCCTCAACCAATGAGATGAGCGGTAATCTGACTTGTCATACTCGAATTGTCATAAGTGTGCTGTCAGCTCATTGGTCACAAAGCAGGAGAGGGGCTGGGAATTATGTTTTCAAACAAAGTGTTAATTCCATTAAAAGTTATAGACTACTTTTGATTCTCACTGTATTACGGGACAAAGTGCGTCCCTTATTAGCTCAATACGGGACGTGTACTTTTGTTTCTAAATACGGGACGATTCCGTTTTTTAAGGGACGGTTGGCAACCCTAAATGCATCCCTTATGGATGACATAAAGTCATCTTGAGCCACAAACAACATTAGTGTAAGAAGGTAGAAGCCGCAATCAGTTTTTGGCAGTGACTTTTACGTAACCTTTATTTATGCAGTTAAAAAAATGTCATTAACATTAAAAATGTCTTTTGTGAGAGTAAGCTGGCCAAGAGGACAACAGAAATGGCAGCAAATATTACAATAGTTCTGTAAAAATATTTTAAGTGGGGATAAACGACCAAATTGGTTATAATGTAAGTACAATAACACAGAGTTGTAAAGATACTTGAAAAACAGATAATTTTTTTATTCTATATATAACCCCTTTGTAAACCCTGTTCACCGAAGTCTGTTTACGAACATACGTAAAGATATTACACATAAAAAATACACGGAAACATTGGAAATCAGTTTTTGGCAGGCAATCACTTTTTGGCACAACACCGTCCTTGAACAGTTTGCTGCTCAACCTGAATGTTTACTATTACCAGTTTGCCTTTGAAGGCTAGAGACTGCATAAACCTATATATGTGGTTAAGTAAGCCTAGATACTGTGCACTATGCAAGAGTTATGCAAAGTTTTTCCAGTCACTCCAAAGCCGTGTGTCAACTGTTATGATATTGTGAAAAATGATGCAAATGGCTGTGGTGAACATGTACTTCAAGAAGAGGGAGGAACATAGAGGGATGTATAAAAGTGTATAAAATGTGCAGTTTGAAGGAAATGGGAGTCTGCAAGGTAGTGGCAGGTGAGAATGTAGCTAGGCAGATGAGTCGCTGAAGTTGAAGAGCAAAGAATGTTGCACAGAGTTCAGAGAGGATTTAAGATAGCTCTGGGTGGAAGGCAAGGGTTATCAGATGTCTGGGAAAACTGCGCAGAATGTATCCTCTGGATAGTTTCCAAACAACAAGTAGACTTGTTGTGAAAAGAAGAACTACAGGAAAGTATCCAAAGTGAAGAAAGACCTGAGTACTGGGAGCTTGTCATACAGCAAAGAGAGCGCTTATGAAAGGAAATGGTTTATAATGAGTTGTATGTGAGGCTGCACACTAAGAAAAGAAAATGGGGCTTGTAACAACTGGCTAGTCAAGACAAGGTAGAAAGGATGTCCAGCAGATTAGCGTGGTTAATGATAGAGATGAAATATACCAACAAGTGAAAAGAGTGTGTTGAGATGATGGAAAGCACTGCACCTGGCAGTCATGTGTGTGTATGATGTGCAGGATCTTTAATTGGAGAGCAGTTACAAACTGTGCTCACATTTACTAAGACCGATTTTCATAAGCGTTCCTGATACTAAGCACCGGTTCCCACTATTGTTTCTGTTAACCCGTTATGCAGTTATACTTGAAGACCTGGGCCCTATTTCAGGAAGCCAGTTTAGAAAACTCAGAGTGAAAAACGATACTCAGGGTTGAGTAACCCCGAACTGTCCAACTCGGAATATTCGGTTTCAGAAAGGCTGATAACAATTAGTTCAATCAACGCGGAGTTGCTTTAACCCCAAGTTAAACGCGCGCACAAGGATACATAAAGCCCTGATTAGTGGAGCACAGATTAAGCGAGTCACCATGGAGACGGAGGGAAAGAAGGCGCGGTCAATGTATTTTACAGCACTTGAGGCCGAAATTCTGATGGCAGCATATGCCGATAACATGCAAATTTTGCGGAAAAAAAGTAACACAGCCTCAGCTGCAAAAGAAAGGGAGCATGCATGGCAAAACATAGCCGACAGAGTCAATGCGTGAGTGTTAATTTAAACATTGATCTAGGGATTTCCACCCATTTAACACGTTATTTTATTATATTTTATTTTATTTTATATTTTATACATTTTATTTTGTGATGTGACGTGAGCGCAGGTGCAACCCAACAGGCCCCAAACGTTCCTGGCAGCAAGTAAAAATGAAATATAAAAATATAGTCCAAACAGGTAAGGTGTAATTGTATTATGAGCCATAGTGCTTGGTCTGTTTGTCCGATGTAAATCAATTGCAGTTAGAGGCTACATTAATTTCCCCTCTGTAAGCACTTATTGAAATTATCTGAGCACATTACAATTACATATTTGCTTACTCTGTATGCTCAAATGTGACCCGTTATAGCCAACAGAAAAAAAGGCCCGAAAAACAGGTGGAGGTCGTCCACCACCACCACTCACAGAGGCTGAGCAGTTGGCTTCCATATTTGTGATAATGTTGGCAGCATCACATATGATCTTCACAGTGCAGAGAACACAAATTAGCATCCATTACTATAATAAATAATTTGTTAGTTTGAAATGCTACAGGGAGCTATGTACCTGTACATTAATGCTGTGGAAAGACTTCCTGTTCACATAGTCTCCTTCATTTACTGAAGGAGCAATGATTGGAATGTGAGTGCCATCTATACAGCCAATCACGCCTGGGAACCGTGAGAATAAATGTAAAATTTAAGTAGTAGTTCAAGTATCACCACATCATGAATTAAGTTCATCCTGCTACCTGCAATTTTGTGGCATCCCTCTTTGATAAATCTTGTGGGTCTATGACCGGGGAACACCACAAACGAGTACAGGAGACGTTTCAGTGCAACTGTAACATTCCTGACTGCCCGACAGACGGTAGCCTTGGAAACGTGCTCAGCGTCACCAATATTATACAGAAAGCTCCCGTTTGCAAAAAACCGAAGTGCAATACAAATAATATGTACAGAACTGAGAGGATGTCCGCGATGTGTCACATGAGCAATATTAGGCCTGAGGATGTTATTCAAATAAATTATAGATTGTGCTGAAAAACGGTGACGTTCACACAGAAAATCATCAGGAAATGATAAAATGTCCAAACGCGCTCTAATCACTCTCTCCCGGCGGAAAGCTCTGTGGAGAATTTGGGCTTCAACATCTACTGGCTCTTCAAGGAAGGGGCATGCCATGTCTGACACTTCCTACAGTCAGGTTTCTGACAAAGAGGCGGAGAAGGTCAGGGTTAGTTGAAGTAAACCTGCTAGGGGGCAGGTTAGCTTCACGGAGTGTGTCGTCATAGTAACTCACTCAGAATCAGTGTTGGGTAAGTTACTTTAAAATAGTAACTTAGTTACATTACTAGTTACTTCTCTCAAAAGTAACTCAGTTACTTAAAGTTACTCGTTACTTTCAAAGTAACTAGTTACTAGGGAAAGTAACTTTGGTTTTACTCAGAATTCTCTTGTTAATGTGTTTCTTCCATAACTTTGCCAGTCTTCTAGCTTGCTTACTTGCCACAAGTGCACTGTGCCACCTACCAATAGAAAGGAAAAGATAATGTGCACATTTCCACGAGAGAAATCCCACGCCTGGACCGTCATTGACTGCTGCCATGATTCTAGCCTACGTCACAGCGTCATGCGCGCCTTTTACATCCAACACAAAAACTGCAGTCGTGGTGCTTTCGATTGTACTCAGAACTCGGAAATTCTGCCTTCTGAATACGAAGATGTAGGTAACACCAGACTGCAGATGAGCTGCATACAGGGCTGGACTGGGACAGAAAATTGGCCCGGGCATTTTGACTAGAGACCGGCCCACCATTATAGGAAAAATCATAAAGCCTTTGAATGAAAATAAACACTGTTGTGACAGTGATGTTCACTGTTTTGATGGTATATATGCATCAATCTATCAATCGTTTGTTGTAAGATTCAGATAATTATTTTTTAAAAGCTAGACATTTTAAATGGGAATAAGAAAGAAAAGTATTTCCTTGTGCCCCCCTCTCCCTGTTAATGCCCTACCTGCCCCCTTGGCCACACTTTGCTAGATCCGCCCCTGCACAGTTACCAGCTGTCAGCTACTTAGAAAAGGATCCTGGGGTTATTTGTCTCTCAGAAACAGTTCATAACTTCCCTTCAACTCATTCATGTCACCTAAAAGGTAAACCTGTTTCTCCATCACCTGCTCAGCTCTGATGATTCAGTAAGGACATCTCCTGGTTTCATCTTCATGTTTCCCTCTCACCAGATAACCAAACTGATATCATGACCAGCAGCTTTACAGCTGTGGCTCCAGCAAACATCAGCCGATATTAGAAATTAATATTAAATAAATTCTAACAATAGCTGATCAAGCTTAAACGTGCTGCTGTTGTTTAGCGCGACATCCGCTGGTTTCCTCTTTTGGCGCAAAGTGAGCGATAAACAAACAAGAGAGAAAAGCCGATCAGCTGATCATTGATCAGTTTTCATGATTGAAGTAGAAACAGGAGAGGGAAGAAGAGGCAGCTGTGCAGCGTAAAGACACAGAATAACTCCAGCTTTGTGCCTTTTTCATTGTAGCTGAATTACGGGACAAACTGTTCCTTTTCACCTCAATAAGAAACGCGTAATATTTCTCTGAATACCAGACGGGACGGTTGGCAACTCTAATAACTTATGAACAAAATAAAGTTCAACATCAGTATCATAGCACCACCCAGCTGTATAGAAACTCCGTCATGCTAGCTAGCACGCAGTACGGAAAAAGTCAGAATAACGAAAATAAACTCCACCTAAACTTGGTTCATATCTGACCCAGAGAGACTGCAGGTCAGAACTTCTTACCTGAAGTTCAGTTCACACTTGGACCGGCGGCCGCCTCGGGTCTCTTTTCCTTCTGCGTCCTCTTTCCATCCTCCACCTGCTGCCCTCCACCACTTGCTAATGTTACTGAATCTGTGGAAGCTCCATAGCCACCACACGAAGTAACGAGTAACGAGCCTATTTAAATCCCAGTAATGACAAACTGTGTTCAATGGCATTGTTTCTCAGAAGGGTTCCTGAGCCCGGGCATAGTTTCCAATACAGATTGTTATTTCACTGTTATTTCTTCAGGTACAATCTGGATGCAGGAGATCCTCCCACTGGTGCTGAATGGGGGGGATCTGACCCCCATCCATACCATTCCTAACTGGGAGAGAGTCCCATGGCTAGAAGAGAAACAACTGGCACGGGTGGTGGATAAGCTGGCATCTCCACGGGCACTGGTCTCACATTTTCCATACAGCCTCATACCCCCTTCCTTCTGTGCCTCCAAAGCAAAGGTAATGACTCTGTGTGATATTCCCAATTCATTCCTGATTATATAAGAGACTTTACACTCATTATGTTTTTGCACTCTTTCTGCTGTAGGTGATCTACGTCATGAGGAACCCAAAGGACATCATGGTGTCTTCATACTACTTCCACCAGATGGCTGGCTTCCTTGAGGATCCAGGAACCTTTGATGAGTTCATGGATAAATTTCTTGAGGGCAAAGGTCAGAGATCACATATGCACAAGAGGAGACATGCAAGAAAATCAATATTTGCAAGTTCTATCACAATAGTGGTTGGATCTGTAACTGGTCAGCCAATGTCTGCTTCATTTGCAGTGATGTTTGGAAAATGGACAGACCACATGAAGAGTTGGAGAAACAGTGAACTGGGAGACAGAATAATGTACATTACATATGAAGAAATGGCTCAGGTAAAACACTTCCAATGTTTTCACTGAAAGGAAAGTATTTCATGTGAGGTTTTTTTTTTTTCTTGACTAAACTACCAGACACAGTGTCTCATAGTGCACCGCATTGTCAGTGTGTGCGTGCACACTATGAGAGACAGGTGTAACAGAGAGCTGCCATTACCTGCACAGAATAAATATTTTAACTCACACTTTCTCTTGTTATATTTTCAATTGTCATATTCTGCATTGAAGTAAACAGAAAGTAATTGGAGGACTGTTGAAACTTTTATTCATTATCAGGTCATCAGCTGAATTACATGAGCAGCTGTTGTTAGCTGTGTGTGTATTTGTGGGTGCGGTTGTCTTGCTCAACTTCAGCCTGCACCTCGTCACTACGGCATTCGCCTACACTATACAAGTAAAGAAAGCGATCTATATCAATATACTAGAGCTGGGCGATATGAGATTTTTTCATATCACGATATGTTTTTTTCATTTCAGGCAATAACGATATCTATCACGATATAAGCCAAATAACTATATTTGTTAGATTTAAATGTGCCGTTGCTCACAAGTAAAATGTGAAATAATCAGCAGCTTGTTTTGATTTAAATATTTATTTCCCATAATAAGTTCAACAGGGTAGATGTACTAAAGGAACATGAGACTTTTTCAGATAAATAAAGGCAAATATTGCAAACTACACAAAAGGCAGCCGCTAAAGCGTTTAAGTTTCAAAATAGAACAAACGAAACAGACTAAATTGTCAATTCCACTTAGAAACAAAATATTAATTCTAAAAATAAATCTTAGTTTGTTTTACAGAAGAACAGACAAAATTGACTAACTTTTGTCAATATCAAATAAACTGAGAACTAAAAGGAAATTCTCAATCTCTCCTTGTTGTATAGCTTAGCTTTTCAAACAGTTTTAACAGTTACTTTAGTCTGACAAAAGCCGAATGACGAATTAGTGCTTCCAGTCAGAGATTGAGCATGCACCGCTTTATTGCATTTCCAGACTTGCTTTTGGCACAATTTACAGTGCGCGCTACTCTGTTTTTTGTCAGACTTGAAATAGCCGAAATACCTTCACACTACGGAACTTCTATGGCTCTTCCGTTCGACAATCTCTCCGGCATTGGAGCCATCATCTATTTTCTCTTCGGTCACGCTCTCGGTTGATTTTTCTCTAGTCAGCACACTCATTTCCTCCGTTACCCGGGCGGCACGCCGGCTGGCTGCTTCCCAAAACAAATACACATGTGCGGCTTGGCACTTGTGCTGTACGTAACAAGTCACGTGACGTGACGCTGCGGCTGCGATTGGTTCGGCTCTGCGCTACTTAATTTGGATTGGCTGTTTTTTTTTTTGTTTTTTGTTTTTTTTTAAGAGGACAAGAGCGGTGAGGCCTATCGCAATAGTTTAATTTTTCTATCGAGAAAAAGTTATTTCGCAATACATATCGTTATCGTTCTATCGCCCAGCTCTACAATATACAAATCTGTTGGTTAAATAACATGAATTTTTGCAAACATAAATCATAGTAGTCAGCTAGAACATCATAGAAAGAAATAGTTTTTTCAGCCTTTTACTCACCTCTGCTGCTTCCTGGTTGCAATGTTATGATCGGGGAAGATTGTGCCCCAGGCAGTGTTGGGAAGGTTACTTTTAAAATGTATTCCACTACAGATTACAGAATACATGCCCCAAAATGTATTTTGTAATGTATTCCGTTACGTTACTCAATGAGAGTAATGTATTCTGAATACTTTGGATTACTTAATATATTATCATGCTTTTTACAACTGCATGAATGTACTGTTGCTGTGTGATTTATTACTATTACTGAAGGTCCGTGGCTCCGAACCGTAGTAAAGGGACCTCTGGCTAATACGTCGGTTCCGAGTCGGGCTCGTAGCCGAAAAATAGAGACAGAGAGAAGCGTTGAAAGGCTGCTCCAACGGAACTTATTGTTTCAGAGGAAAACACGAACACAGTGTACACTCGAGTCTTAATAGCTTACTTACAACTGGGCTCGTCAGGCACTCTTCTTGGCTGCAGTGGTTATTATTGTTTCTGCTCTGTGAAAGCTCGTACTTTTCCACTCACATTTTTCTCCCTCCTTCGCTCACAGACACATAACAGGTATGGCAGTCCATTCTCCCTGCAGCACGGACTACACTGCCATAAGGCTACATTCTTTAGGCCAATTAGCTTAGCACGAGAACAACAACAACAAAAAAGCGCTCTCTAACCCAGGAAACACACAGTCGCAGAGAGAGCGCGTCACCATGGCAACCGTAACGCTGCCGCCTGGAACAACAGAACATAGCTGTCAAACAAAACCCAAACAGTCCTGACCCGCCACAATATGAAACAGGGAAGTACCGCCGTGTAATCCATTTATTTCAACAAAGTAACTGTATTCTAAATACCACCTTTTTAAACGGTAACTGTAACGGAATACATTTACTCATATTTTGTATTTTAAATACGTAACGGTGGTACATGTATTCCGTTACTCCCCAACACTGGCCCCAGGACCCGCAAACAATTTATTTGTTCCGGGAGGAGAGTAAGGCACGAGTATAGGGTATGGGAATTTATTTATTCATTCATTCATATTTATAATAGGATTATTGTTGGTTATTATTTTAAATGTGGCCTAAGTTGGAAATGTTTGTAAATAGTGTATTTTTATAAATATTTCTGTGTTACAATGCAATTTCTTTTGTATCATCTATAGTCCTGAGTGAAACCTGCAGAATGGAATATGCTGTGAGGTTATTTAAACCCATCTATTCCATTCAGTCAAAGACTCTTTGGTTCTTATGTTGGATGTCTGCTTCCATGGCCACTCGACCAAGCTGACAACTGTGTTTTTAAAAATTGTTACTTACCTACATCTATATTGTGTTTTGAGTAGGGGTGGGACTCAATTAAAAGAAAGTTAATCTAATTAACTAGAGGTTTTGTAATTAATGAATTAATCTTGATTAATCACATTTAATCGCACAAGCAAATGTGCCTCAAAGCGCAAATGTTTTTTTTGATTTAAAAGGGTTTTAGTGGGCGACAGAATAAATAATAGACATGGTCATGAAAATTGTAAACTCAAGCTCTTAATTTCTGGGGGAAAAAAAAAATTAAACTGCATTTCAATTCAAAACAGAGAAGCAAAAATAATATCTCTGGCCAAAATTGGGCAGACTTTAAAATAAAATACTGTTATAAGTACATTTTCAAAATGGTATTGTCTTTCAATAATAATGATAAAAATTTCAACATAACGTGCAGTTTTTCTTCTTAAAAAAATAAAGCAGAAATATAAAAGGTTATTTGACCAGTTTCACCTTTAAACTGTGAGTAACCTTAGCCAAAATTATTTTGTACATTCCGCTAAAACAGTGTGATCATCGACTATTTTAGTGCAAAAAATAACAAACCCATTGGACTCACAATACCTACGTACTCCATACTGTCTGTGTCTTTTAACCAGTTACTTAGACAAAGTAACTGTGCTTTTATCTGTTTTTATCTTGTAAGGTATGAAGATTCATGTGCTTTGTGCTGAGGTGTTTTTTTCTGTTCTCAAACTGCTCTCCTCTCAGGAGCTCAGTCTGCTTTTCTCCTCCTCTCCCCTCATGTATTGTGCATTTCATTGTTTTTCTTATCATCCTTTGGGAAGACAGCTCTCTGATGTGATCTCCCAATGTGATGTTTTTGCAGTGTATATAGTTAGAAGGGGACCCATTTCACTGCAGGTAACATGTACATGAAACATTGCAAGTGACAGGTAAATGCATAACCATCATCATCATCGCTTCCAGGCCAGGCCAGACAGCTGTGGGTGGGTCTCTGCTCGACTGGACCACCACTGCAGTGGGGAGTCTGTCTCGCTGATGATGGATTCTGCTCTGTACAAACTCAGAGCCCTGTTGCACAGGGCATCCTCATCTCAATCAGAGTCTGAAGACAAAGAAGAGAGGAGGAGGCCCATTGTCTTTGCTGCCTCCTTTGTGGTGGCATCTTTACGCTATTCCTGCAGCAGGGCTTCAAGGCTGGTCCAAAACTCTTCTCGCTCTCCGCTTGCAAGATGCTTTAAATCCTTAAAGCGTGGGTCAAGCACAGTAGCTATCTTGAGCCACTGATGGTTGAGTGTAGCTACACGCTGGGATAGGTCCTTTGTGAAGGCAGTCTTAAATTTCACCATGTAGTTTGAGTTATCATTGGAGACCTCCATGGTGTGACGCAGGTGGCAGAAAGCAGGTAAAACCACGGAATATAAGACATATGGCTCACCTCCAAGAAGCTCAGTCACAAACCTGTAGTAGACAGTTCAAGAAAATAATGTCCTAAATTCTTTGTTTAATGCTACCGCATCCGGGGCAGCCGATGCGCCAGTATTGGGGAACAAGGATGCTGGTGAGAAGTGGGCTACTGGCCGAAGGAACCGAAACATCATCACACCGAAAGTGGAAATACAAATTTGAAATCATTGCCAGAACTACTGAACTGCAAAATCGACATCAGAGCTTTATCCAAATTATGACTCACAGGATCAGGGCAGACGGTCGTCAAACCATCACTCAACGATGACCAGATGGCACTCTACTACTCGGGTGGAGAAAAACGAAAAGCAGGAGTTGGCTTCATGGTTGCCCGTCGCACAGTCAAGAGTGTTGTCTCATTCCAGCCAATCTCCAATCGCCTTGTAGTGCTCACCATCAACGGTAGCATCAAAACCCACCTCATTACCATCTACACACCAACCGAGACAAATCCAGACCCGGCCAAGAACAATTTCTATAACCAACTACAACACACGTTGGATTCAATCGGACTGGGTGGGAGAGCACGGGGTCGGGTCATTTTGGACATGGTGTAATGAACAACAACGGTTTGCGCCTCTTGTCCTTCGCCAACACCAACAACTTCATCATCGGAAAAACACCCAATTTTAACATCCAAAGAAACATCAACTCACATGGCAAAATCCAACAGGTGATGACTCAGCGATGTTGGATTACATCCTGATTGACTCCTGTTTCCGTGATAAATCTTCTACTACAAAGAGCCAAATGCAAATCGCACCCATTGGCAAAGCCCAACTGGAAATGCCTGTCAGATCCCGCTTACAAGGCAGAATTTCAAATAGCATTATCCAGCCATTTTGCTGCATTGGTGCCATCCGAAGATGTCAACGTCAAAGAGCAACAAGTTTTGGACGTCATCATGGAAAGCGCCAAAGACCTGTGCCATCCCACACGCTGCCGAACACAGCCGTAGATATCCGACGAATGTCTCGATATGGTAGATGAAGCGAAATATGTGAAGCTGGTCGACTTTAAACGATATCGTCAGCTCAACAAGGACGTCTGACGCCGATTGAAGGAAGAACGCGAGGCTTACTGGAACCAAGTAGTGGCTGACTTGGAGGAAGTGGCCTCAAAGCATGAGTGCCACACCATTTATCGAATGCTCTGATGCCTGAGTAGAAAAACCAAATCAACAAATGACAACATCTGAAAGGCTGATGGCACCTTTGTATGATCATCAACTGAGCGGTTACAGTGCTGGACGGAGCCACAAGGACCACCAGCAGAGCCGCCACCCATCGAAGCACCAGAGACCCCGATGGTCCGATGATGAGTCAACCCTGGCAAAGGTGAAGACAGCCATCGGGACTTTGAAAAATGGAAAAGCGCTTGGTGTGGATGCAATTACAGCGGAATCGATCAAGGCTGGCGGTGATGTTCTTCTCCAACAAGTGCACCTTCTTCCGCAAAAAAATGTGGCGCACAGAGACGATTCCAAGAACATGGGAGAAGGCCATCATTATCCCAATCTTCAAGAAAGGCAACAACCAAGAATGCCAAAACGAATGCGGCATCAGTCTGCTCTTGATCAGTGGAAAAGTCTTCATGAAAGTAATTCAATCATGCCTGCAGAAACATCGCGAACAAACGAATCGCAAAGAGCAAGCCGGCTTCAGATCTCACCGCGGGTCCTGTGACCAGATGTTCAGTATTTGCCAGGTGAGGAGCAAATTTTATGTGGGAAACGGACGGTCATCATCTTTATTGACTTTCAGCCTACATTCGACTGCATCGATTGGGCAACACTTTGGATGACACTGGAGACTGAGCACATCCCACCGAAAGTAATTAAGCTCCTACAGGAAAATTAGAACGGATCATTGAGCCAAATTCGCATCCGAAACAAGCAGTCGACTGAATTCGCCATCCGCACAGGAGTCACCTTACTGCTGCTCTTCAACATCATGGTTTACACCATCATTTGACCGTGTAGTAACATCCTGTGTGAGTGGCTCTTTCTGTTGCTCCAGTCTTGTTTGCTCCTGGTGTAGTTCCTCCATATTAGCAGGGGTGTCTGTAATGCATCTCATTTTGCTTCCCTTTCAATATCATAAGGCTGTTCAATTTTACTTGAAATAGTCTTTCGGCACAGCAGTTGAAAGTTGGATCACCTGATGCTAACTGTAGCACATTTTCTAACCCCCTATCTTCTACCACTGATAGTAGTCTACAGTCCAGAGCAATCCTTTTATGCGAGAGTTGGTAAGTTTGTCCAATATTGGCTTACTAATTTTGGTTCTGGGGCCAGTCATTTCATCAAATTTGGACTGTTCATATGTTTTATTGTCACTGCCAGTGCTAGGTTCTGTGCCTCCTGCAACATGTTTTGAATTTGGATGGTATCGTAAGGTTGAGGTGCTTCGGTGGTATGGAAACTCCTTTTTGGACAGCTTGCACAAAACCATGCTTTTATCAAGGCTTCTGTCAGGTAGTCTTTTGAAATGAAATTTGCCTCCGATCAGTCCTAACAATGCGCGTTCTTCTTCTCCCTTTTTGTACATCTGATGTGTGCATTAGTGTAGTTGGTATTCCAGGAAATTGTGCATTGACAAAAGTTCCCCTTTGCTTGAAATGCAAAGTGTGATTAAATGCGTTATTTTTTATTTAAATTATATTAATAAATTATTTTACATGTTTAAATTCCCATCCCTAGTTTTGAGACACAATTTCCCACATATTTTGATGCTCCACCTAAAGGCCCGAGTGCACCAATGTTCCCTCTAAGCTGCGCACATGCACAATTGCGCACTGCTGGCACGGTCTCTGCGCACAGAAAATCTGTGTTGTGCACAAAAAAAAATCTAACCTGAATTGAAATTAAAATTAAAACTTTAACAATTCTGTTTTGCAGTGTTAGTCAGTGAGTGACTGGCTGCTCCTGTATGGGATTAGAACGATGCCACCGTATTCCATAGTCCAGCCAATAATGCCATTTACATTCGCAGCTAATCAATGTGGTTGACAGGCTATGACAGCGTCCTTATGTGCCGACACCGGTGTTTTAGCTAGCAAAGCGGCGTGGCTTATGTGGAGTGAAGCCACATTAATGACAACGTGTACAACCATTGGAGATGTGAGCAGGACAGACGAAACAATTGACGGAAAAAGTGTGGACTTTATACCAGTTTTTAAATTGTGTTGATAGGCCACCTAAAACCAGAGTTATGATAAAAAGATATGCAATGTTTGGTTTTCTTCCTGAATACTATTGGTCATTATATACTGTATTTTGCAAACAGAGAATTACAGGACTCTCTCCCAGACCACAGACTCATACTCATAATTCAAGTCAGAGCTTTATTTAAAAAAGAAAGAAAGTTGTGTTTTCAAAATTGGAGTTAGAGTTATTTTCACTTCCAATAGTGTTAACATACTAAACAGGTCATGAACAAGATTTTTTTTTTTTTCAAATTTTCATTGTCAGTGTGCTGAAGCAGTTAATTAAAAGTAGTCTAACATAAATGCTTTAATTTGATTATTTTAATAAACCATGTAATTTGGATGGATTCGATGTTGGCGTGACCACAGTGCACACTTCTAATGTTGCTCACAGTGGTCCAAGGGACCGCGCAGGGAGTTTGTGTGTTCGCTCAGACACATGAAAAATTAGAGGGAACATTGGAGTGCACCCTCCACATTTGTCACTTTGAGCAAAACAAACCCAGACTTATGTCTTGCCAAAACTTGAAATTGTGACTTAAACTATTCAAACCCCTGACCTTTCAAAGTTTGCTCATGAAATGACTTTAGAATAAGTTTTCAATAAAAGCCAAATTTAAAAAAACACTGACTGTTTCACATTATATAACGAGCGTGTTTCTTCCAGGACCTGCCTGCGGCTCTCAGGCGTATTTCTGATTTCCTGGGCTGCAATCTGACTGAAGAAGTAATTCAGAAGGTAGCAGAGCATTGTTCTTTCAAGAGCATGCAGAACAACAACATGTCCAACTTCAGTCTGATCCCCAAGGTGTACATGGACCATGACAAATCTCCTTTCCTAAGAAAAGGTGAGTTTCCATATCCCATTATGACACATCTGACTGGGTTGAAAAATTAGTGATATTGAACACAACACACCAACTTGGACGCGTTTGTTATCAAAGATGTCTTTTCAGAGTTTCTTCCATGGTCAATTTCTGTTCTCATCAGGTGTTTTTATGTTTATGTGACTCTTTGCATGCGTGTTTTTGTTGTCAGGCAATGCTGGAGACTGGAAAAACCACTTCAGCTCAGAGCAACTGACCCGATTCACCTCTGTGATTTCCAAAGAGCTGGAAGGTGAGAGCTTCTCTCTGCCATGGAGCTTGGATTGACCACCATCTGAAATAGTGAGATGGAGAGATCAGGAGTGGTAAAGACAAAATCGAGACCTATATCGCGAGTAATGTTATATTTCTTATAGGAGGCACATCTAGTATACATAGAGCTGCCCCAAAAAAACAAAAGAGTGCATCGACCAGCACAACAAATTTTGGATCCTTCGCTCTGATTTAGCGGTGAGTGCAGCGCATGCCGTTGTGAAAGGGCCTTTATGCTCCGCAGTGTGACTCACAGGTCCCAGGTCAGCCCTGACTTTGTGTTAGGTAATACTAAAGTAATAATGGGATTTCTGGTATATCACAGCTTTATCCTTTCAACAGCTACCGGAAGTTAAGGGACCTAGCTTATAATGAATATTCATATGGAAATCCTCCAGCTTCAAACTATATTACCCTTCCAGGACCTGCAGCTCAGCAAAGCACCCCTTCGACAGCCCAACCCATCTGTCTCTGATTGGATTGTTAAATTTGTGATTGACCTGACATTGACCAATCAGCTGAAAGGAAGAAGAATTTGGTCAAAATTTTTAAGTTTAATATATAGTTTTTTGCTTTGCATCTGTAACCAGACCTTAAAAAACAAATTTGTAATGTGTAAATATTTTTTTACAAATACAAATCTCTTTTACATTGACACAAATTCTCTTCCATAGATGCACAAACATAAAATTTTCAGATATTTGGTTTACAGGTTACAAAACTCAGTTCACAACTATGCTGTCTGATTTACAAAATATTCGTACTTGTAAAATATTTATAATAAATATTTTAAAATATTTATAACCACAATTTGAGCCCATAAACTAGTGCCATGAACTAGTGGTAAAAAACTAAATTGCCGCAAAATGACGTCACTTCCGGTTTCGAACAGGTCATGACGGACATGCGATAGTTCGCGCTGATGGATGTAGGAAGTGTTACAAACAGCTGATCGGATCGGCAAAGCGTGTTTCTGTAATATTATGTTTTTGTTGCTACAAGTGCTTTTTATGCAGTTTTTGCAAAGCTATATGTAGAAGGAAACTGTGACCTAGGGCAAGCTGATGGAATAAGATGTAAGTACAACTCCTCCGGTTTCATATGCAAAAAAAATTATTGCGCTAGCTTACGTGGTTGCAGTGCTACCGGGATTTAAAAATAGTTATGTAAAACGGAGCGTGCCCGCTCCGACCGGCTTTAAAGGGTTAATATATATTGTTTTTTAGTGTGTAATACTTATTGCATGTTAACCTTGTATATGATTAACTTTTGCCATCTAGGACCTCCATATTCTGGATCTGCATGTATTTGACATTTAACTGGTACAATTTTTAAAGTTACTGAGCATAGCACATTCACGGCACAGTCCACATGTTTCTGCTAATACAAAGTTATGATACTGCAATCTTAATTAACATGGATGTAATGTTGTATTTAATTTGTTGTTGAGAATTTTAACAAGAAGATCAATAAAGTCATTAACAGTAACTTGTTGTCTTATTTACTTCTTTTATAGTTTTGATGAAATGGTAGTCAAATTTTAAATGCTAAACATCATATTGTTCTCCAGACGTATGATAGACACACAGGCTTGTTTTTATTTCAGCTGTAGCTGTAATAACAAGAATGATGGATGAATCTTTGAAAAGACACATTTCTGTTGGATTTTGTAAAAATAAGGCCTACAAATAAAGCTCCATTCCCCTATATCTGTAACGGGGTTGCTTTTTTTCTCTCATAATGAATCAAGCTACTTTAGCCACTCTGCATTCCTCTAATCTGATTTTCAAGCCTGTACATTATGTGTACATAGTGACTCAATGTGCTCTAATCACCACTTATATATTACAGAGCTGGAGCTTTTAGTCAGCAGGCGAGCTCACACAAGTTGATCCTTCTGGGATGTTGCAATGGTAGACTGAAAAAAAAGCTAGGATATTAGATATAAAAATGCTTTGCTAACTTTATGGAGCAAGTCAAAGCTTGAAAATGCCTTGCCTTTTTATGTTTTGGAGAAAAGTTATTTGCAAGCATATTCAACTTAAAATGCAACAGCTATGCAGATTTGAAGCTGCTAGCATATACAGGTGTGCTTACAGCAACATTTTATGATGAACTGTATCTTGGAGACAAATGCAAACACATTCCTACATGTCAGACCACAGGGGTTGGAAGCCCACACATTGGGTAGACTAAAGCAATTGTCTGTCTTAAATGAACCATATCCAACAAATGTTGCACCAAATCAGCCGTGGGCTTTCAGTAATAGTAATAAATCACACAGCAACAGTACATTCATGCAGTTGTAAAAAGCATGATAATATATTAAGTAATCCAAAGTATTCAGAATACGTTACTCTCATTGAGTAACGTAACGGAATACGTTACAAAATACATTTTGGGGCATGTATTCTGTAATCTGTAGTGGAATACATTTTAAAAGTAACCTTCCCAACACTGCATATACTACGTTATTAAGTTTGTGTTTAGGAATTCTGTCTTTGGGATGAAAGACAGAACTCCTATAATATTTAAAACTTTACTTTCTGTATTTTGAAAATACACACCATGCTTATATGAATCAAAATTTCAGTGAGTCTTCTGCAAAGAGTTAGCAGCCAGGAATGCTGCAAAAATCTGAAAGTAATCAAATTTGTATCTGGAACAAGCAAAGAATAACACATTCCTGAACTTTCACTCCAAATGCAGGATAACTTGTATTTCTTTATAAACTAAAGAACTACTGGTGTGAAACTTTTTCCATTACAGTTTTTCTCGATTGCTAAAACACATTTCTTGAAACTACGCCTCATATCCTCACAACAGTAAACACAAATCCATAACATCTCACTCAATTTCCCAAACATCCTATTTCCAGGTCAAAATGAAGCTCTACACTCAAAACTATTCACTCCTGCTGAAAAACCAAACTTTGCCCTCAGACATCAAACACAAGCCCTCAAAAACACACACACTACAACAGAGTTTTGCACACTGGTACAATTAATTCAAAACAATAGTTCCAAAACAATTAGGTTGCTTATGATTCTCCCCTTCAAAACCCTTGCCACATGATAAACACAAAAGACGCAACCAATGTATGTACAGTGGCACATTGTTATTCATGTACTATACAGTACAACACACACCAGAAACATTATCCCACCTCAGCATCTTGTCTTTGGTCTGGGTCAGGCCAGAGAATCTCATCCACATCACAGGCTATATTGGCCCCAGCCAGGCAGCGGGGGTAAAATCCTCTTGCATGCCTGATCCACCCCTGGCATGCATCTACTGATATGTCTAGGCAGGCTTCTTCCATGGCCTGAAGGAGGTGAACACGGACATAAGGTTCTCGGTCATACACTTTCCACCGACATGCCGAAAATAACTCCTCTATCGGGTTTAGAAAGGGAGAGTATGCAGGCAGAAAGATATTAGAAAACCTTGGGTTATTGGTAAACCAGTCACGAACCAGAGCAGCGCGATGGAAGCTGACGTTATCCCACACAACAACGTAGTGAGGCTGCTCTGGCTGTGCTGGTTCCCTGTAGTCCAGCTGGAACATATGTTGTCTTAAACCATCAAGAAAAGCAAGGAGAAGCATAGTGTTATAGGGTCCTAGTACGGCATGGCGGTGGAGTACCCCTCGTTGGCTGATGGCTGCGCACATAGTGACATTCCCCCCACGCTGACCAGGGACATTTACAATAGCCCGATGGCCAATTATGTTCCTCCCCCTTTTCCTTCTTTTGGTCAGGTGAAAACCTGCCTCATCCACAAAGATTATTTCATGGGGAACAGGCCGTCCTTCAATCTCAAAGATTCTCTGCAAAACACATAACACAGTAGAGTCAATCGGTACCCTGAACCACAGTTCAAGAGTGCTGAAATGGCAGCATAAACTGCCATGCTGTGATGGTACACAATACTTTATACAATATCCAAACTCATACCTGAACATATTCCACACGTTGGTTTTTCACTCTGTCAGTTTCGTTTGAAAGGGACTCGGTATGCCTGTTTCATCCGGAATTGATTCTTTCGGAGGATGCGGTCAATTGTGGAGAGGCTGATGGCATTTATGCCTCGAAAAAGATGATCATCCTCAATCACTCTCCTTTGAATCTCTTGCAGGCGGATTACATTATTTGCAATTACCATGTTTACAAGTTCCCTCTCTTGCTCCTCCGACAAAAGCCTTAACCTGCCTCCACCAGGTGGTCGTCTCTGTGTCCTACAAAAATAGAAGCACTCATTACTGTAACTGTCACACATTCATTTTACAGGCAAATAATGGAAACATACTGAAACTCAAGACACATAAGTTCAGTAACTTAAACGTTACTGTACAAAGCAGTCTTACTGCAAGTACACCTACCTGTTTTCCTCCCTGAAGGTTCTGATGATGGAGACAACAGTGAAGCGACTCAAATTTGGTTGTACTCGTTGCCCAGCCTCCCTCATAGTCATCCCATGGACAAGGACATGGTCAACTAAAGTGGCTCGAATTTCATCCGAGACTAACTGTCTTCGTGCCCTTGCTCTTCCCCTTCCTTGTCGCCGTCGTTCTCCACCTCCACCTCCTTCACCACGTCCTCCTCCTCCTCCACCTCTCCCTCCTCCTCCACCACCTTCCTGTTGTCCTAGACCACCTCCTCCTCCTCTTCCACCACGTCCTCCTCTTTCACCACGTCCTCCTCTTTCACCATGTCCTCTTCCTCCACCACGTCCTCCTCCTTCACCACGTCCTCCTCTTTCACCATGTCCTCTTCCTCCACCACGTCCTCCTCCGTCACCATGTCCTCTTCCTCCACCACGTCCTCCTCCTTCACCACGTCCTCTTTCTCCACCACGTCCTCTTCCTTTGCATCTCTTTGGATCCATTGTTTCAAACCTGAATGAGCTGACTTTGGCCCTTTTATCTATCCATCGCAGGTTCTGATTGGTGTGTGCTAAATTTTGACTCCTAGTGTTTCCACCTGGTTAATTGTGTGCTAATTGAGCTCAAGCTATGCTGACTTAAGTTAACATTATTGCATGCTAGTGCTTTCTAAATGACTACATGGTGTAAGCACTGTAAAATGTAGGGATTTGTGTGTAGAGTTTTGCAGTGACAGTTCACCAAATTTGAGTCATGTGTCAAAGCAGGGAATAGTGTTTATAGTTCAGGGAAATGGGTGAGCTTTTTGACCAATAGCGTTACGGTTTTGAAATTTTAGTTTAGAGGCCTGGTTATAGTGTTTAAGCAATCGAGAAAAACTGTAATACAGTCAGATCCAGTATACTAATAAAAAGATCACATGTGGACAAATAGGTCATCAAGGAGAGGAGCCCATTTTTCACGCAGGATTGTTTTTCGGTAAGAAAAAACTGAATAAAAAGGAGGACGTACAAAACGAATGGTATTCACTCATTTTTTGCTAGTTCAGCTCACACGGCCCAATTTTTTTCTGTCTCTCATTTGTTGTCCCTTGAGTCCAATAAAGCTGTCATTGTTGAAAAGGCACAATGGTCACAGACACAGACATAAACACAGGCACACACACTACTTGCTTTTACGAGCTTGCTGAACAACGCTGTAGTGTTTACACTGTCGTGCTACTTTGCTGCGGTTGTGAATTCCAGTGAGTCATATCAAGCCAGGCATTATACTAACACGGAATCACTCCAACTTTATGTCAAGACACAGAAAGGGAGAACATAACTTGATGATTACAACCCAACAAAATTTCAAAACCTATGACCAGTCAGTAATGTCTGCAGCATGAGGTTGTTTATGTTTTATTTTCTTTAAGTCAGTTTTACTACATAAAGCCAAGAGTAATCGAATAAAAAGACAGTATACTATTTGAGACCAACCCGTGGTCATTAGGTCTTGGCTTCAACCTCTGAAATATAAAAGCAGTTTGGAATACAAAGTTCCCTTTCAGGAAGGTATACGTACTTGGGGGAGAATGGTCCAATCATGCCAACTAGATTATTAAATAAGGAGGTGCTCAGGGAAAGGGCACTGACTACGTAACAGGAGAAAGTCTCTAACGAAGGATAGGAGAAAAGTACAGAAGACTCACTCATCCAGAGAACTGTCATGTCTGCCACTGAGTACATTAAGTACCACGGTCTCCTCCTGCCCCTGGAGGCCCACACCACGGAGAGCTTGGAGTATGCCCAAAATTTCTGTGTGGAAGACACTGATGTGTTTGCCATCACTTATCCGAAGTCAGGTATGTGTTTGTTCTCATATCTGTTGTCGCTTTTTAGCTTTTCTAGTTGTCTCTGATGGTTTTTGTTGATAAGCTTTAGTTTCCACATTTTATATATGGAGGAATTTATTCCTGTATATTTAAGAAATTTGTTTTGATGGCAGCAAAACATCTCAAAAAAGCTGAGATTTGGGCAAAAGAACACTGAAAAGGGAAGTGACACTAAAAATAATCACATGGAGGAGCATTTCAAAACTTATTTGGTTAATTAGCGACAGGTCGTCAGCAACATGACTTGGAATCAAAAGATCATCTCAGAGAGGCAGAGTTTCTCAAAAATGACGCTAGGCAGCGGTTCCTTTCTGAAAACAGCATTCACAAGTTGTGGAATGGTTTCAGAAAAATGTTCCTCAAATTAATGCCTGCATATCTGAAGGTGTGGGGGTCTGTGCTTATGGAGTGAGTGCTTGCACATCTGGAAAGGTGCCTTCAGAGCAGAAAAGTAACTTTTAGTTTAATTTTTCTGTGATTTTCTGCCTCTTTTTCTGTGATATCCTGCCTTTTTGGCCTAAAGGGACCACCCACCATTGGAGAGGAACTCCTCTAATAAGCACATCAGGGCTTAGGAGGGTAGCTCAAATAAGTCAAACGATATAGACCAAAAGCAAATATCCATTACAGAGCACATAAATGAACCGGCTTGGTCTCAGAAGGATATACAGGTTTCAGAGGAACATACACTGCCGTCCAGGCAATATCTTTTTCAGGGAAGGTCTTGCATATTTCAGCAACATAATGCTAAACCACACACTGCAGCTATTACAGCATGCTTTTATAGTAGAAGGTTCTACTTCAACTGGCTCCTTTCAGTATGGAAGAGTAGCAGCTCTACCCTGAGGCACAATCTCTAATGGAGAGACCAGCCTCCCTTCAGAGAAAGGCCATTTCTGCCAACTTTCTCAAACTTAGAGGTGCTGATTCTCATTCCCACCACTTCATACTCAGCTGTAAGACAGGACAGCAGGGGGGAAAGTGGGAATTTCTTGAAATTCAGAGATTATACATAATGTCCTTATTTATTTAAAAAACAAACTGGAGTATACTCTCTGTATCCCATTCAGAGGTTGCATGAAAATGCTATGCAGTTAAGTGAAGGCTCAACAAGTTAGCTTACTGTTTGTAATAATGCACCTTGTAGGACTGGTAGAGAGCAGACTGTGGGCTTCATGGTCAGTTTAACAGACAATGATGGTGGGAATATTATTAGTAGTCCACTCACTGAGCTTGACGTTTATAGCAGCTTCATACTCTGTAACATCTAGCATCTCTGTTGGCTAAATCCATGAACAACAGTGAATCTCAGAGCAGCAGCATACCTTAGCTGATCACAGCATGTACTCAAAGAAAAATCCTACTGGAGCTCACATTGGGAATTGTTCTTATGTGATTCTTTTCCCTATGCCCACCACTCCAACAGATCTTAGCATTCTCCCACCTACTAAATCCTAATGTAATGTTGGGCTACATAAATTTTTTCTGTTTACATGTTGATGCAAAGTCACCCATCTACAGTGCAGGCAGCAGCAACAAATGTAAGGCTGAGTTAGCTTAGCACAAAAATAGCTGGTAGAAATGTTTTTCAAAGAGCTGTTTTTTTTTATTTTTGTACTGAGGGTACATTTACATCCAGTATAAGTACACATGCTTTACGTATACTTGGTCAAAGAAGTTGAATCATCTGGACGACCCTTTCAAATTTTGATTTGTCAGACCTCTGGAAAATCTTTCACTTAAGTCTTTGTTAGATGAAGTCAGCCTCAAAGAAGACAACAGCCTTTCTGGATCTTTTTTCCCTTGCAGGGCAGGATGTTGTTTTGAAGTTGTGGTGCAATGACAAACTGTGTTCAATGGCATTGTTTCTCAGAAGGGTTCCTGAGCCCGGGCATAGTTTCCAATACAGATTGTTATTTCACTGTTATTTCTTCAGGTACAATCTGGATGCAGGAGATCCTCCCACTGGTGCTGAATGGGGGGGATCTGACCCCCATCCATACCATTCCTAACTGGGAGAGAGTCCCATGGCTAGAAGAGAAACAACTGGCACGGGTGGTGGATAAGCTGGCATCTCCACGGGCACTGGTCTCACATTTTCCATACAGCCTCATGCCCCCTTCCTTCTGTGCCTCCAAAGCAAAGGTAATGACTCTGTGTGATATTCCCAATTCATTCCTGATTATATAAGAGACTTTACACTCATTATGTTTTTGCACTCTTTCTGCTGTAGGTGATCTACGTCATGAGGAACCCAAAGGACATCATGGTGTCTTCATACTACTTCCACCAGATGGCTGGCTTCCTTGAGGATCCAGGAACCTTTGATGAGTTCATGGATAAATTTCTTGAGGGCAAAGGTCAGAGATCAAAACTGCACTTCTATTATCACCAGTAGAAGAGTGGTTGCATGTGAATGATTTGCCAATTTCTATCTTATTTGCAGTGATGTTTGGAAAATGGACAGACCACGTAAAGAGCTGGAGAAACAGTGAACTAGGAGACAGAATAATGTACATTACCTACGAAGAAATGGTTCAGGTAAAACACTTAAAAATTTTTTTGTTAACAACGTCTTCCATTGTTTTCCATGAAAGGAAAGCATAACAGATCACTGTACAGAACACTTTATCTTCGAGTATTGTGTTGTCAGTATGTCTGCAATATTCCCAATAGAAAAGGTTATTTTAATATTCTTGCTGTTAAAAAAACCCTCAAAGTTCATATTACGTTTGGACGTATAGTATTCAACTAATAAAACTCAGACTTTTTATCGTGCCAAAAATGTGAAGCTTAAATCACTCAAATCGCTGACCTTTCAAAGTATGATCTTAAAATGACTTCAGAATGAGCTTTCATTAAAAGCTAAATTTGAAAAACACACACTGTTTCACATAATATAACAACCGTGTTTCTTCCAGGACCTGCCTGCATCACTCAGGCATATCTCCGATTTTCTGGGCTGTAATCTGACTGAGGAAGTCATTCAGAAGATAGCAGAGCATTGTTCTTTCAAGAGCATGCAGAACAACAACATGTCCAACTTCAGTCTAATCCCCAAGGTGTACATGGACAGTGACAAGTCTCCTTTTCTAAGAAAAGGCGAGTTTCCATATCTTCTATCAAAAGTGTATTTTTAGATTTCTTCCCAGAATCAATTTCTTTTCTCATCAGATGTTTTTATGTTTATGTGACTCAAGCTTGACATGTTTTTGTTGTCAGGTATTGCTGGAGACTGGAAAAACCACTTCAGCTCAGAGCAACTGACCCGATTCACCTCTGTGATTTCCAAAGAGCTGGAGGGTGAGAGCTTCTCTCTGCCATGGAGCCTGGATTGACCACCATAGAGATCAGGAGTGGCAAAAATCCTGGCCTGTTATTTCAGACCAAGTAATTCATGCTAACTGAGCCAATATTCTTAAACTTATTTATGGTTTCAATATTAGGACCATGAGTAAATAGCATTAGAAGTAGCAACATTTATTCACATGTCTTCTAATACAATTAAACCAGGATTCAGAAGCCTCACTGAGTCCATTAAAGTTCTCATAACTGGCATGCTTTAAATTAAATGGAGACTATTTATAGATACAGATAAAACTAGCTTGACAAAATATTTAGTGTATCCTGATATAAATCTGAAGCCACAAGCACTGGACATTAAAGATTGTACAATTTGTGCTGATTTACCCACAAGGAAATACTGTTGCAACATTTGAATTCCTCACAAATTAAAGTGAGATTTTTATACCTCTATACTGCTGTTTTAATTTTATTTTCCAGTTCACATAATATGCTGAAATCTGTCATTTTTTAGTAAGCACTTTTTAACTTATTTTTATCTCTAATAATTATTTACATCTTCATTATTTTAATATGTTATTTTTTGGAGGGGGGAATTGAATAACTACTTTAGATTTAACTTTAAAAAAAAAAAAAAGTAAAAAATTATAATTTGCCCAGTGAGTCTAAACTCATGCACTAAAATGTACTATGTGAATACTTAATTTCTGTTACTTTGGTATTATTTAATCATAAAATACAGGTTATCGCTTATTTGTGTGATAATTTAACAGAAATGATGCCTAGCAAGAGGAGTAAAAATATAAATCTGATGTCTGAATGTACTGAAAAATGTTGGTAAAGTCCTTCAGATTAAAAAAACCATTTTTTTTCAGGACCATTTCTTTTTAGGCTAATAAAATTGGTGTAAGAATTTATAATCTGATGTAGTCTCAGCCTTCACTGATAAATGATGGCTTTTCCACAGCCATAGCAGAGATGCTTTTATTTAGAGTAGCTCTTAATGTAAACCAGGTGTTATTACTTTAAGTGTAATATACTTAATTAAAAAAATAATGCAGGGCAACTTTAAAGGAAAACGTGTTACAAGAACAGTCTAGAATCTAGATTTTAGATTTATTGTTATGTATGGTCATTCTTGGACATTTTCTTTACTGCACCCTGTGAACTCCTAGATTGCACACTTGTTCTTTGTTTACCTCAACTTTGGACTAAATGAAGAAAAGGCTCAGTACACCTGGAACTCAGTGTAATTGGCAATCAAAAAATATAGTTAAACATTACATGAGCGATTACAGACTTTGCACCACATAGCGTGCACTTCATCTACTCATAATGCACCAGATCAGTACCAGATGAGGAGTCTCGTAATACCTGATCCAGCTCGAATTTGAGCCAAATGTGCACAAATTTTATTAGATTAGAACGTTCAGTGTTATTCAAATCATATTCCTTTTAGAAACTATTGAACAACAAAACAGTAAAATGGGAGACAACAGTGGAGAAAAGTTAGCTTTTTTAAAAGTATCTATTTTAAGATAAATGAACATATTTGTACATTTTGTTTAATTAATTAATAATTTATTCTGAAAATATATAAATTTTTAACAGCATTTATTTTAAAAACTCAAATACAAAATGAAATGTTGCTTTCATTTTACAAGTAAGAAAGGGCAAGCAACAACAAAAAACAACACAAAACTGTACATTTATTATTAAAATTTCACACAAACACACAAATAAAATGCAATTGTTCAACACTAAACAGATCAAACAGGATCTGTGCAGGATTGGATCAAGAATGATACATACACTCCTAACAATCTAGCACAATTCGACATTCCTTCAATTCCTCACATTTAAACCCATTTAAAATATTTTCTAATATGGCATCAGACATGCCAAAGTAGAAAACAATGTGGCAGCAACTTTAGGTTAAGGCTTCTTTGGCTTTTTGGTGTTCTTTGGGACCTCCACGATCACCAGCGGAGAGCAAAACAGTCGAGTTCAGTATCTGCTGCACTTGCAGACGAGTGGTTCTTCCACACAGCTCCTGTGAAGACAAAGCATGTACCGTTTGACAAACATACCCAACATTCCAAAGTGAAGTTCATTCATTGATGGCTCTGCTGAAATGTGGAACATTGAAGAGTTAAACACATAAATGAGGTAAATACAAATTTAATACGGTTAAAATCAGACAATCGTATAAGCCACAACCACCTCACTACACAGTTATCATGGTCCTGGGTCAGTGATCGAGTGTTTTCTGTATTATTATTATTATTATTCTGTGATTTCATCATGGTTTATGATTAGTAGTGGTTTAGTTCACTTTTAATGTTAATTATGTTGTTCGCCCCTGTCAGTCGTGTCTCTCGTCATTCCTGTCCCTGTGTCCCACGTTTCCTCTGTTCTGTATCAAGTCTGTGCCTGTTGTGTGTTTCCTGTTTTACTTTGAAAGTCTGTGTCTCATGTCAGTGTTGTTTCCCTTGTCTCGTCAGGTCTAATTTCTCCCAGCATGTTTCCCTCCTGTCGCCCATTCCCTGATTACTCCAGTTTGTATTTAAGCCCTTTGTTTTCCACGCCTTGTGTTGTGTTGTGACGGCTGTGAAAGCTGCCGTTTTAAATTCATGCCTTTGTGTTCTGTGAGTCCTGCATTTAGGTCCAATCTCCTGCCTGCACATTTACACAGCACATGATATCATGACAGCAGTAGCATTTGTTAGAGGATGGAACCACAGGTACATGTAGGTGAGCTGTTTTGCTGAGCTGCTCTCCAGGACTAATCAGTTTCACTATCGGTGTCAGTATCACCAAAGATGAGTCTACCAAACAAGCCTTGTTACTTTTAAGCATGGATAATTGAAACGTTTGCTTCATTTATGACTACCGATAAATCAGTGATGAAACTACAATAATCAAGAATTGCTGACATTTCAAATACTCGTCAGTCTAATCTAAGAAGCCCTGGGTGATTTGGCCTCAAAAGCACAAAAACAGTCCAGTACTGGACTTTATCTGTTCTTTTTTTATATGGAGTTGCCATGTGCTTTCGTAAAGTGAACTAAGAGAATAAAATACACACACATTAATGCTGTTTATGACACATTTAAAGCCATATAAACGTTGACATATATCTCCATAGACTTGTTGAATTAAGTGGTTAAATGATTTTAAAACTGTCTGTCTCTAAATAATTCCTAAAGATTTTCTCTCTTCTCTGGGACCAAACCTCGGTTTTCTCTGGCTGGCCGGCAGAGCCTGCAGGCTCATCGCCACAACCTCCTAGGGCTTCTGCAACATAGTGGCTGGGTGACGCCCTTCCAGGGCTCCCCTCTTTGTATTTGTACCCGAATACAAAGGGACAAAGACTAGACTCTGGGTTATTAGCTTACTGCAAGATAAATTAATTAATTAATAAAATAAACTACCTAATGAAAAGAGCAAATATAACAAACATGCCACCTCATGTGCAAGTGAAAGATGTGAGGGGAAGGGAGTGCAGTCCTTATTAATGATAATCTGTACCACTTGATTTCACTTAAGGTAAACAGGAACAAAGGTGCCAATCAGAGACAAGGAAATGTGGACAGGAAGTAACTAAAGCCAATTCAAGCCCAGGATCATATTAATGTGGATTCACTCCAACTTGATGTGAGGATACAGAGAGGCATAATGTTGTTGATAATGTGTTTCCTTCAAATAGCAGTTTGCAGTATTACATTGTTCATTATTGTTCATTATTTTTTCCCTTTAAGTAAAGGGAAAAAGACACAACTGGCAGTCCAGCACACATTGCTAATACCACTGAGAACATTAACTACCACACCCTCCTCCACCTCCTCCACACATTGGACAGCTCAGAGCAGCAATAAAATGTTCTGTCTGGCAGACCCTGATTCCCATTGTTTCAAATGGTTTTTGCAGCTTCACTTTTGCTGATAAACTTTATTTTTCACATTTTATATACATGTCAACGTCTCGGATAAAACAAAAATGAAATTAGCTAACAAAATTATATGATTTGCAAATCACATAAGCCCATGTTTTACAAAATATTAAGCATATCAAAAGTTTAAAATGAGGAAATGCACCATCTTATGAAAAAATAAAGTGATTTTGAATATGTTGGCAGAAGTGCTTTGACAGCTGTTTCTTTTTAGTACCTAAAAGCTATTTTTCTTCAAACTGTCAATAAGACAATTATGAGATTACATTTTATACAGCTTTCTAACTTTTTAAAAATGGTAACAGATGTTCAATAATAAATTACTGAGATGTTCAGTGGTTCAAATTCAGTGGTCATGTTTTGGTTTTATGAAGATGCAACAGATGCCTATAGTTTCTACCTGAAAGCATCTCAGATGACACTGGAGGCCAGCAGTGTTACACATAAACTGGGTAGCTGAGTAAGTTTAGTTTGGTCTGTGGGTTTTGTGCTTCATTACAGGTCTTTGAAAAGAATTTAATGACATGCGAGAGAAATAGCTGTCACAGCATTATTCATGCCCTCATGATCATGGTGCAATCAGCCGCTTTTAGTTTAATATAAAAAAATTGAGATAATTAGTAATAGATTAGATACATTTTGACTGCCAGATGAAACAAAGACAGAGAGGGAGTTCTGGAACAATTAAACTCTTTACTATGTCGATATGTCAGCTACTTCAGATCAAGTATCTACTGTTAACTGACTCAAAATTCTTAGATTTAACCCCCCCCCCCCCCCCCAAAAAAAACCCCAACAAAAACTGCTGCTCCAAATTATTACTAAACTTAACAATGATTTGATTCAACCAGTAGATGGCAGCCAAGTATCCTCATGAACAAAGCACAGTAACCAGCTCCTCATAAAACACAGACACAGTGGCTCATCATGATGCTTTTGTGCCCTAATATAACAGCGTGAAAAACAGTAAAATGAAAAGAAAAACAAAAGAAACAAGAAATCATTTTGCAAAATGAAACCTTTTATTAAATAAAATACCATTGTGTGTGTTTCTACTGTTTTCAATCTGTTTTCTTAAACCTTTTGTGTTTTGTTATATATATTTGTTATATTTTTTTGTGTATTTGCATATTTTGTTCTTGTTATTTGCACCTAAGGGGCCTCCACGAGCAAGGCAAAGTAAAAGAAGCCAAACTCAAGTGAGCTGAACGTGACAAAAATGTATTTTTTGCAGAACTGTGCAAACCAATTCACATGAATATATAATACTATTAATAACATTGTGCAAAAGAAGGCTTACAGAACAGAACGCAGACAAAACGAATACAACAGTTTTATATATAAATGAATAAACCAAATCCTTCCTAACTTGTATCAGCTCTATACACTAACAGATTTTGTTACAGAGAAACTCTGAGTTAAAGAGTTTCTTTTTCAAGTTTGTAATAAAAACAAAAACAACCAAACAAATTAAATATTTAACCAACAAAACCATTTTATGCATAATACTGCACATTTTCTAAATCGTGCATAACATATTACCAAGTTGTTACCAGTTATAAGTTCATTAATTATCAAAAACTCAAACAACACTAGATATTGAATTTCTATTAATTTGGTTCCACAAATCAGTGCAATCTTACTAGTCATCATAAAATAGACTTAATTTCTGTTCCTGTTTATTTAATAAATCTATTTTTATTCTTTGGTGTAAATGCTAAAGAATAAAAATAGAGTTTGATATAAATATATACTTGTGTGTATTTTTTAAACAAATCAACATAAATTATCTTCTCTTTATAACTTAATTTCATACCACTGCCACTCTAACTGTCCCATGCAGCCTGTGGGTTGTTTGCAGTACGTGGGCACATACACGTTCAGCATCTTCGCCACATGATGGGCCCTCTTCCTGACTAAACCAAAACTAATAGTATGTTCATATTTGTAACTTTTTCATTTTGGCCTACGTTTTGTTTTTCCGTTGGCATAAAACACGATGGAGCCACTCCAGTTATATCCTGCATTATCCATTGGAAGGAACATTTAATTTGTCAAGTTTTCATCAGTGACTATCATTTAAGAATTAACTTAAAATACATTTATCCATTACGCTCAAGATTTCTAAGTTTATTTTCTGATATTTATTTTTGTGAGACGTTTTTTCCCTCTGTATCTGCTAAATGCAAACATAGACTTTAGCAATCATTGACTCAAACTACTAAATTACTTTAAAAAAAATGTTGATGCACTCTCCTTAATTATTGCCTATTGTCCTTCAGTTTTTTCTGATGTTTCTTTTTTTACATAGTTAAAGTTAAGTTAAAGTAGTTTCTGGAACAGCTTCTCTGCATGTGCCTCTCCCCAGAGTTCTGACACTATTTCAATTACATGGTGGCCTTTTGTCCCCAGGGGAAGAATTGGGTGTGTGTGGATCTCAAAAAGTAAATGATGTGCTCTAGGACACCCACCTCGCTGCCGCCTTGTACCCGCTGGTCCTGCCCTGGGCTGCCCACAGGATGCTATCCTGCTTTGATGCTCTCATCATACACACACACACAGCATACAGTACACAAGATAACTAATAGTCCCTTAGAAGATCCTGTAATCTTAATAAAGTTTGCGACAAGCAGCCAGCATAGTCTTCCTTAGTGTGTTGACTTCCATCACCCAGAGCACTGTTCACACCAATCAAATGATTTTGCATTAAAGGTGTTTTTGACCAGCCTAAAAATGACAAAACTGTTTTTGTCCAAAAATAATTTGGACAAAGTTGCTTTGAAATAACATCTAGCAGAAACAATTAACTGGAATAGATGTAAATGTGAGCCTGTGATGTGGCCCCCCCCCCCCCCCCCCCCCCCCCGCCCCGTTAAACAAGTGGTTGTCTACAAAAGTATCTTGCTGTTGTCTTTATAAGACACATGCCGCCAGCCCTCCCTAGGGTCATATAGCCTGCTGTAGACATCTGCAGATAGACCAGTGATAGCATACAGTGCATCTAAGCATCCGCCCAGTCTGTATGACCCAGTCCCTGTCACTGTTGCGTGTTGTGTGGCATATGTTACAGGCCGCTACCATTCATCACAAATACAAAGTGGGTGTTTCTCCATAGCTCCATTTTTATTAATTTAGAGCTTATGTGCATTTGATGCTTGAGACTGTTCATGCGCTCTCTGGTTTTTATACCTAATGCTTGCATCTCGCTTACACTTATCTCTCTGTGCTCTCCTTTATTGTCTTTCCCTTCACCCCTACACCAATCACAGCACTGCCTGTCACTGAGTCTGACTCTCCCAGAGGTCTCCTCGTGTTAAAAAGGGATTCTTCCTTCCCACAGTCGCCAAGTGCTTGTTTATAGCTAATTGTTGGATTGCAACGATTTTCTCGCTAAACCTTATGACAAAAACCACCCTGAATTTGACTGTTATTGTGAACTGCTGGCATATAAATACGATTGAATTTCACTCAGTTATCTACATATTTCTTCTCTGTTCCTCTGTTGCCACTGTTAAAACAGCACTCCTCTATCTCAGACATCTGGTCATAAACTCATAAACAGGTAGTTAGCATTTGCAGATATATGAAAACTTAAATTTCACAGACACACACACACACTCACATAGACGAACATACTCCTCAGTCACGCCCCACCCAGGGTGTCTGCACAGTTCCGGGCCGTGGGGCAATTAGGAATAATGGCAGGAAGCTAGTTAGTGTTATCTCATGTCACGGCGGCCTCCACTGGCACTGAAAGACCCGGGACCGGTCACGTAGAGACACAGACAGTCAGACAGGGAGCCTGGACAGAAAGAGTAGGAGGAAGAGGAGGCGGAACTGTAAGAGAGCCCTTGGGCAAATGGCCTAAAAGGACACCAATATTATTATTATCATCCACTGGGCTGTATGTTAAATTAGAAGTCACACTTGAAAAAACCAAGTTTTGTCCCAAAGAGTCTTCTAATGTGAAGATAAAATTTAAAATCCACACGTTCACATATCAATAAGCTCATAGTCCAGCGCAAAGGGTTCCAGAAATTTGGCAAAAGTGACCTAATGTCTCATCTATGTGCCACTGCTTCGTCTGCAGTGTGGCTCCTGGCTGCAGTTAAGATGTCTTTCTATTGTTTCAGCAGCACGTTCCATTTCCTGTATGCATGACACTGTGCACATGCCTAGGACTACGTGGGTGTGTTTTGATGGGGGGCGACAGGGATGACGGTAGGAGTAACGCTGAAAAAACGTAAGAGGATGTGGTCAGGGAGGTCCAAAAAAGACTAAAGAAAATAAACAAAAAAATCCCTGAATGAGGCTCAGGCACAACAAACAGTCACGTTCACCAGCTTCAGGTCACATCATCAGACTGGCAGGCACACAGTGCTTGGAGAAGTCATGCTTCTGCAAGATATGTGTCAAGATCTGGCATTAATGTGGTATGGATTAATAAATTAGCAATGCTATGAGTGGGCTGTTGCTGAGAAGAAACATGCTGACGACATAAAGACAATTTTTAAAAATCCTATAAAAGTAATTTTGACAAATATGCCTTGTCTATGTGAATCCATAGTCTGTGTTCCACTACAGATTTTATCAGAAGGTTTATCGATGCTGACACTGGCCTGTTGTTGTGGACACAAATCTGTTGTGCGGAGTGAACTTTCATATCTCTTTGCGGCAATCTGTACTGAGTTTACTATGTATGAAAGTGTGGGGAATAAAGTGAGCTTACCGAATGTGTTTATTTGTCAGATCTTCTCTTTTCCCTTTTATCGTCGCACCATTTCAACAAAAGAAAAGGCCTCTGTCAATAGAAGAGGCCGAGATAAGACCGCAAAATACCCCAACAAACGATTTACAGTAATGCCGCATGTTACGTGCCAGTTTGCAAACACTGTCTTTAAAGTACATGAAGGTCACTGTTGCCACTATAATGAACTTCCTACGTATAAATCTGTCGTGTTTGTGCTGATTGTTGCTAATCTGCAATAATCTAAGTGGGATGACTTTCCAAACCTTCAGTGAAGCCTGTGCTCGCAAGTTCCCGACTGTATAAAGATCCGCTCTTTATTTTTTCTCACTCTGTCCAGATCAGAGCTTAAAAAGCAGTTGTTTGTCAGAAAGCATCCTTAACGGAAACCCTAGTAAAATATCAGCCACTGCCAAAGCGCACTGTTTGGACATGTGTTCATTCACTCATGTAATGGCAAAAAAATAAACTATAAGACAAATAAACAGGCCTCTATTTTGGTAAAGTTTGTATTTGAGTTAAGAAACTGGGCTGGAATTGAAAACTTCCCACCAATTAACAATGTCAGCGTTTGGGTTATTTATTGTTTTATAAGCAAACTTTTTTTTCCCCCAAATGGCCAAATGATTAAATTTGAATGACCTCAGAATAAATGTGTGATTGAAATTCATCCAATGGCCAAGGCCAAACTGAGCCCATGCGTACGCTGCTGCAGAAGCTGCTTGTAGATAGGTATGTCCCTCTGTTTGTGTGCAAAAATAGCTGATTAGACTAAAGATGTTTAATTTTAGATGAACTGTCTTCAGAGCAGCCTACCATCTGTCTTCCTTCTATTGTTGTGGCTGATTGTATTTTGAATTTCAGTGACGTACAGTAGCATCGGCAGGCTCAGCTATAGTAAAACTAATTCCAGGGGAGTGGCTCCCAATCACAGACTGATGATGGATTGTGTGAGTGAGGAAGAATAGTGAATTTCTGAATAATAACAATGCTAAATACTTTTCACTCGTTTGAAAGCATGCCTGATATGCTGACTTCTTTAAGAAGAAAATATCTTGATGTTCTATCAGGAAACAGCTCTATTTTTAAGTTAAAATAAACAAAATGTAAAATGATGTAACTGCAATGCTCTGATGTTGGGTTTTTTAAAAAAAAATCACAGCAAGGAAACTTCACCGTCTCATCTGCAGCTGGATCTGCCAGAGTGGGTCTGGATGTTCTCGATGTTCAGATGAAAGCTCTGGTGAGAGACTTTATGGCGACATCCAAGATTGTTTAGACTGTGGGGCTGTTTGATGAGCGACATGGCTTTGGCTGAAAAACCATTTCTTACAGTACTTTGTTTAGTCAATACATTTTAAGAAAAACATCTAAATATTTCCTGTTGCCCGTCTGGGGTCACTGGAGTGTAACTATAGTGCTTTACCTCTGACCCAAATCTTTCGTGATATCACATCTCATCAGAGAAAACCAAGCAATCAAATATTAGAAGGTCATGAGTATCACCTGTCTTTGTCCTCTGTGTATTCACTATGAGTTTCCTGTATGGCAAAAGAGGTCAGGAAGAGAGGAGCACCGAGCAGGAAACTGTGTGGGTGTGTTACTCCCATTACGACCTGGAGAAATGTGGAGGTGCAGGGTCGCACAAGATGCTGGATGAGTTCAGAATAGCCACACACAATGCACGTAAAAGTGGTATACACACAGACAGCCCACTGCGGTGTTTGTTTATTAGGTATTTATGTGACAACAATGGCTGGTGTAAACAGGGTGTCATGACCTCAGGGCATCTTTCTGTCTGTATTTCTGTGTATAAATACACTTTGTATAAATTTAGCAAGACGCTGCAATACTATCACTATCACTTCTTTTGTTTAGAGCCCGGTCCAGCGTTATTTTAGTAACAATGGCTGTGTCGCAATTCAGGGTCTGGATCCTTTGGAGGCCGCATTTGAAGGCCGATTATTTCACAGCGATGCGATGAAGGCGGTCCAAATTGGAAGGTTGCTCCAAATGTGGCCGACAAATGCATCCTTCATTGCCCGAATTTGAAGGATGGGTTGGGTGTCCTCCGTGGTTTGAACACCCGGTCAGCTATTGACCTGACTGGGTGGTCAAGGCTCACTAGAGCCGGCGAGAACAGCGAACTCCTGGCACATCATTTTCAAACCCTGCGCGGTCTTTATCTACTCAGGTTATAGATAAGTCACTTAGAACTTAAAAATGTCATTGTTTGGCTTTTTTAAGTGTTTTATGAGTAAATTGGTTTGGCTGAGATTAAAGTTATAGTTTTTACACAGCTGAATAGACGTCAAACAGAAAACTGATTAAACAGAAGTGTGAGATGGTCGAGAATTTGCTCCAATGTCCTGTTACATTGGGGCAAAAAAGTATTTAGTCAGCCACCGATTGTGCAAGTTCCCCCACCTAAAATGATGACAGAGGTCAGTAATTTGCACCAGAGGTACACTTCAACTGTGAGAGACAGAATGTGAAAAAAAAATCCATGAATCCACATGGTAGGATTTGTAAAGAATTTATTCGTAAATCAGGGTGGAAAATAAGTATTTGGTCAATAACAAAAATACAACTCAATACTTTGTAACATAACCTTTGTTGGCAATAACAGAGGTCAAACGTTTACTATAGGTCTTTACCAGGTTTGCACACACAGTAGCTGGTATTTTGGCCCATTCCTCCATGCAGATCTTCTCGAGAGCAGTGATGTTTTGGGGCTGTCGCCGAGCAACACGGACTTTCAACTCCCACCACAGATTTTCTATGGGGTTGAGGTCTGGAGACTGGCTAGGCCACTCCAGGACTTTCAAATGCTTCTTACGGAGCCACTCCTTTGTTGCCCGGGCGGTGTGTTTTGGATCATTGTCATGTTGGAAGACCCAGCCTCGTTTCATCTTCAAAGTTCTCATTGATGGAAGGAGGTTTTGGCTCAAAATCTCACGATACATGGCCCCATTCATTCTGTCCTTAACACGGATCAGTCGTCCTGTCCCCTTGGCAGAAAAACAGCCCCATAGCATGATGTTTCCACCCCCATGCTTCACAGTAGGTATGGTGTTCTTGGGATGCAACTCAGTATTCTTCTTCCTCCAAACACGACGAGTTGAGTTTATACCAAAAAGTTCTACTTTGGTTTCATCTGACCACATGACATTCTCCCAATCCTCTGCTGTATCATCCATGTGCTCTCTGGCAAACTTCAGACGGGCCTGGACATGCGCTGGCTTCAGCAGCGGAACACGTCTGGCACTGCGGGATTTGATTCCCTGCCGTTGTAGTGTGTTACTGATGGTGACCTTTGTTACTTTGGTCCCAGCTCTCTGCAGGTCATTCACCAGGTCCCCCCGTGTGGTTCTGGGATCTTTGCTCACCGTTCTCATGATCATTTTGACCCCACGGGATGAGATCTTGCGTGGAGCCCCAGATCGAGGGAGATTATCAGTGGTCTTGTATGTCTTCCATTTTCTGATGATTGCTCCCACAGTTGATTTTTTCACACCAAGCTGCTTGCCTATTGTAGATTCACTCTTCCCAGTCTGGTGCAGGTCTACAATACTTTTCCTGGTGTCCTTCGAAAGCTCTTTGGTCTTGGCCATGGCGGAGTTTGGAGTCTGACTGTTTGAGGCTGTGGACAGGTGTCTTTTATACAGATGATGAGTTCAAACAGGTGCCATTCATACAGGTAACGAGTGGGGGACAGAAAAGCTTCTTACAGAAGACGTTACAGGTCTGTGAGAGCCAGAGATTTTCCTTGTTTGAGGTGACCAAATACTTATTTTCCACCCTGATTTACGAATAAATTCTTTACAAATCCTACCATGTGAATTCATGGATTTTTTTTTCACATTCTGTCTCTCACAGTTGAAGTGTACCTCTGGTGCAAATTACTGACCTCTGTCATCATTTTAGGTGGGGGAACTTGCACAATCGGTGGCTGACTAAATACTTTTTTGCCCCACTGTATATTTTAGATAGCAACGAGCAGACGGCTGAGTTTATTAAACTCCACCGAGACAGCAGTGACGCGAATCTGAAGCCTAGACCGTCCAATTTCACAGCGTTGCACAGCCTCTGGATGCAGCCCCTGCATTGAGACACAGCTAATGACTATCTTACAGACATGACTGCAGACCACGGCATTTTTGCACCTCATACATTTAACTACGGGACAAGCAGAAAAAAAAAATCTTCCAAAATTTAACTCTTAAACTGGTGGCAGGCATTTTTTCCCACTTAGATAGAGTCTTGTATTAGTTACAATGTTTTATTTTTTGTTCAAGTTTTCTGTTTCATCCCTCTCGCTTGCCCTTTTCCATGGTTTTCTTCCTTCTCTTCTCTTTCACTGCACCGATCACCTATTTCAATATGCAGTCACAAACAACGATTTTTACACATCTGCACGGCATAATCGTGCACTCAGCATCAGCACATCCACTACAGCCGCACAGCGCATACAGACATATAGGACCCACACGCACAAGCGCCTACACACTCGCTCATACAAATCAATATGCATACACATAATCAGACTTATGGAGCCTCTTGCCACATATTTTTTAAAACTTGACTGATAGATAGTAGTGCCTTTTTCCACACTCACTACACATACACAACTATGGAATATCACATGGAATATGCATGGAGCTTGCTCCAGAGAACAGAGGTTAAAGATATGTAACCAGCTTAAAAAACTGCAGGCAGATGTACTCATAGACTGTCACAGCTACAGATGAACTTAAAACACCCGAGTTTCCTAATGTGTTCTCTGCCTGCTATAACTCTAGACAAAGGGGAGTAGCATTTTAATACACAAAAATATTAATGTTACATACTCACAGTTATAAATCCAGAGGGCAGATTTCTAATCATTAAATTATCTGCACTTAACAAAACGTTTTGTATTGTGAGTACATATACTGGTATATAAACTGTTTAAAATCTACAGTTCTTTCAATTAATTGCTTCTTTTGTTATTCTTCTTCTACCCAACTGCAATCTGGAAATGTTAAATATTCCTCCTAGGCTTGCAGATGTAACTGCATTAAATCACATCCCACTTTTAAGGAAAGTAGAAGATGATCTAGATCAGGGGTGTCAAACTCAAATACACAGTGGGCCAAAATTCAGAACTGGAACAAAGTCGCAGGCTAACGTTAATATTTATTGGGAAAAAAAATCGTCCTCTAGATATAAGAATGAATCTTTTCTTATGGACTCAAACAAGTTTTGCTGAAAAACTGAATATGGAACGAGCAAAGCTTAAAACTAAACAATATATATATTAGCTGTATAATACCAGTAGGCCAGCTCTAATAGTAATTTGGTATGGCTTTGCCAAATTTGGCCCGTGGGCCAGAGTTTGACACCTATGGCCTAGATGGAAGTCTCTACCCATATCACTCATGGGAAGAGTCGCTTCAAAACAAATGAGGGTTTTGCCAAGAATCAATTATTTATTCTCAATGATCCCGCGTAAACCATCTCCTGACTGTTTTAGATCTCTGGAATTTTCCATTTCTAAATTCCTTGGGAAGATAAGCTCTTAAAAAACCCTACAAAGGACCAAGGATAGAGGAGGACTAGATCTGCCTAACTTTCGCCACCACTTCTTAGCCAACAGGCTACAAATTCATCTCAGGAAGGTTAAAATACACTTTCTTAGATGAGCCCTGGCTAGATGTAGAACAGCCATTATGCAATTATATAGAGCAGGGCTCTCAAACTCACAGCCCGTGGGCCACTTGCATCCCACGTTGTACATTAACGTCAACAAATATAATGCCATTTGGTCCTTACTTTACTTTTTTTGTTGGGGAGGATTTGATTGTTGTTGAGTGCAATGCTAAAATGCGTTCTTTAAAAAGCAAAAAATGATTTAATATGCAGGCAATATGAGCAGAGAGTACAAACATGTTGAGGGATTGGCTGTGTTAGTTCAGTGAGAGAGTTATTTGTAAAGAAAACTTTTCTTTCACCAGCAGTCAAAAACTAATGTGTACACTTTAGTACGCAGGCTTCAAACTACCAAAACTCTCCTTTAAAGAGGACAAAGTCAACGTCTCAAACCTGTCAAAGACAGTATAGCAAGGAACACAGACTGAGGGGCCATGAGCAGAAGGAGAGATTTGAACCCTAGTGGAGAAACCTTCTCATTAAAAAAGTGTAAAAGAAACTTTCACAGGCTGCAGGGGAGGGCTCAATACAGTCAGTCTGCGATGCACTAAGAACAGAGTCAATGATCTGAACTAAAACACCCGGATTGTGACACTTAAACCTCACTCGCATCTGACAGCTTGGGTCATATCGTTCAGCCAGGGCTCAGATTTAGTTTTTTATGCAGCTCAGCTCTTTAGTCTGGCCGCATAAAAACTCTGTAATTTGTTATTATATGTTAGGTATTTTAGTACCATGGTAGCATTTACTGGATATTGTTTTATAGTGACATTATGCAGGAAAACTCTGTCATTCAATAAGGCCCCTTTTGTTTTAGTTATTTTTCTCTTTGACCCAAGAATTGATGTGTGAGAATCACAGGCTGGTACAAGGTTGAAATACCACAGAGATCACTCCCTCAGCTACATTAGTTTCTTAATCTTTTAGACGCCTGTTGAAGGCCAAATGGTTTGTTTCAGATTTCACTAATGTAAGAACTCTTCGTTTTGTGCCTTGAAAATATGTCGCTGAGATAATCACAATTGTAGCTGAACTAATAAACTACACAAAGGATGCTTCTTCACCCAAGGGCAGGAAGACGCTGCCTTATCTTGGTCTGTACTGGTTTAAACTGATAAATCTGCTGTCTCATGAATTTTACCCTCTATATAAACTGTTGTACTTGTGAATAAAGTTGAGTCACTTTGGGAAGACAATCTAAAGCAGTCTCTGTTTTCTTGTTCTCCCAAGCTGCTCCCGAGCTGCTCGTACTAACACGCTGAATGGCATACTTGAATATTACTTGAGAATATATTTGACTGTGTTACAGACTAAGGGACATTCTCTGCTGATAGGTGAAGGTACATTCTCTGCTGATAGACGTCCACGCCTCGGAGGAAGCCGATCCACGGAGTAGGCCCTGGAAACAGTTTCCTTCATTATAGATGTGCTGAAAGCTCCCTGAAAAGCCTTCAGTTGATCCAAAATGCAGCAGCAAGAGAACTGACAGGGTCTAGAAAGAGAGAGACCATTCATCCTCCCATGATGCACTGTGTGTGTTTCGTCTTCACTCACCTTTTTTCACTCACTCTGCATTTATACACCTCTCTACAATGAAGTATTAGTTATTATTAATCTCTGGTTCTCTTCCAATGTGTTTCTTTGTTAAACAATTTATATAAAATATAAATTTAAAAAAAAAGTCCGAATTTCATGCCCATGTTTTATTTACAGTAGAACATAGAACGTATATCAAATGTTTTAAATGGGACTGGGGCATTTTGAATTTAATGGCAGCAACATGTCTGAAAAAAGTTGTGATGGGAGCAATAAAAAGCTGACAGTATAGGGGGTACTCAAAAGAAACATATGGTTATTATGTTGGTAACAGATCAGTAACATGATACATGATAAAGATAAAAAAAAAAAGGGCAAATAATCACCAATCTGCAAAAATATGCATCTGCAAATTATGAAATCATTTCAGAATAATGTTGCTCAATGTAAAATTGTGAAGACTTTGATTACCTCATCTATAGTACATAATATCACAATGCAGCATGCAGCACACAATAAACTCAATTAAGACAACACATACTCAGACAGCTTGATGGATTCGGTCTGTACTTAATGTCTACCGTTGCGCACATACACAGACACATGTACACAAGCCTTTGCAATGTCGTACGTGCACTGGCTAAGCATCCGTTATCATCTGTGTGCAAGCACTAAGTACTTCCTGCATCGTGATGTTAGAGAACAACAATACTGTGACCGCATGAATAGATTTCTTGGCAATGATAACACGATTCTTCCTCATTATATTTTCTATTAATATTTTTGTCTGGAACTTTTAATTCACCCGTGTCTGCAATATAGTTTTTATAAAGAACAAATTTGCATAAATCCTGAGAATCTGGAGTCATTTATGTAGTCTGATCTGATCAGAGATGAATGAAACTCGGATGGAGCAATGTGTGTTAGGAATGAAAAACTGTCCTCTGGGATTTGGAAAATTATTTATCCGTTACATCGCTCCATTGCACAGTTTTTCACATGTTCATAATCTGCCAAATTCTTTTGTTGTACTTGCCTCACTTTTCCATTCTTCAAACTGGAACGAAAACTTTTGCCTTTTTTCGAGACTCTGAACATTTGGAAACTGTTTAAACTTTTAAAAAGTTGAACTTAAAAATGTATCTAAGTAGCTTTTTAAAAACAATACAAAAAACATGAGCCAGGATTTTCAGCATAATGAAGACGCTTGAGGACAAGCACATACTCACAGCGGTCTGTTTTGTTCACACAAAGGGGAGAGCGAGGGTGGGCCTCTCCTCAGTCACGAGAGCCTTGCTGTCTCTCACTCCTTCCTGCCTGTCTCGTCCTCATGTCTTCAGCTGCTCTTGTTCCTGTCAGTCTGTACATGTTCGTGTATGCAATTCTTTTGTGTATTATCTGTCCTTAGACACATTTAAGGTCCTCTGTGTCTTTGACACTGAAACATGTTTTTTTAATAAGGTCTTTTTATCTTAAACGATACATAAAAATATATACTTCTACACTTCTAAATTTCTTCAAATCTAACTTTGCTTACCTGGTTAACTTTAACGTACAACTTAAAACTAGCTAAAAGAGATCTTGGGATGTTATGTTGAATTTTTCTTTTCTTTTTTTTTTACAGACTTACCTGCTTTTAAAGGTTTTGTTAAAATGTTTGTTCTTCTGTGAAAACGAAGACAAACAGCAAGTTTCCAACTCATCTTTCTTTATCTCTCAAACTCCAACAAAGAAGGAAAATTTAGTTTTTTTTTTGCTTTGTTTTTTAATCAGCATAGTTTAAAAAAAAATTATTATTCTTTACTATTTTAAGTCTATATGTCTACCATTTTAACTTATGTGTAGCCTTTAAACACATGAATTGAACATGAAAGAAGAGTTGTTTTTATTTGTATAGCAAATATTTGTTATATTCTGATCCACCAGAAAACCCCTTTAGCATCATTTTCTTACCTGAAAAGCCAACAAAGGAGACATGTTGGCCCATTGCGTGACCCCAAAGCCAAAGACAGTTCACATCCTGGAATCAGTTTTTCTTTTACACTTTTTAGAATTTTATTTCATTTTTTTGTGGTTGGGTTTAAGGATGGATGCGTCCTTCTAGATTTGGAAGACAAATTAGGCTTCTGTTATGTACATAAGAAAAACAAATCATAAGCCATTATAAAATTTGATTTGTTCAGCTCAACCAAAGGTGCGTTTTTGTTAGATGTTTTAGCTATCGTGCTATGCGTGGCACCACCTGGTTGCTGATACTCTTTAACCTGAAAAAGCAGATTAAGTATTAAGTATAATAGTTAGTATAAAGTATAATAATTAGTATAAAGTATAATAATTTAATCAATTTCAATATACTTCTCCCCTTGATGTTAGAAAACCCCCCAAAACAAAACAAATGGATTCCACCATCGACAATATGGTACACAGCTTTACTTAGTTTTAGTATATTTTGTTTGAGTATATTAACTGGATTTAGTCTGTTTTTGAGCATTTGCTTGTGAATTTGCATGTATGTCTGAGACAGTTTGGCTATAAATATATGTAGTTATAAATATAAGCGTAATGTTGAGGTTTTGGCACCAACAGCTGGAACAATTGTTCTCAATTTGTTTATTTATTGGCCACAAGGACAAAACAGAGGACGTGGACACCGTTACCATGCTGTGTGTGTGTGTGTGTGTGTGTGTGTGTGTGTGTGTGTGTGTGTGTGTGTGTGTGTGTGTGTGTGTGTGTGTGTGTGTGTGTGTGTGTGTGTATTTGTGTGTTTGTGGATGGTGTGTCTTCATCGAAGAATGTTGTCTTGGGTAAATAAATGGCACATAGAAAGTACGATAGAGTTTTTATCTGGGAACGCTGTGTTACCGGATGTTAAATCTGTTTGTTTCCCACTAATCTCTGCAAAATGTTCCAAATGGAAATAAATTTTACACATTCTGCCAAGTCCTTCTTGGTCTTGTTAAACAGAGAGTTATTAATATAAGTACAATTTTGAGTTTTTGACAAAATCACCTGTTGTTCTAAGTTTATTTGTTTATTTGCCACAAGATCAAAAAGAGGGGTTGCAAAAATTCTTAGATGTCAACAGTTAGAGTTAATATTAAAAAATACTGTCTTGGGTTAATGTATAACTCACAGGCAAGAAATAAAGCTCTTGGATAATGTAATGTGTAACAGTTTATGGCCACTAGATAGCCCCAAAAAATGCTGCTGAGACCAACAAATGAAAAAAAAAAATGAGACAAACATATATATGTTCACTATTTACTGATTAGTCAGTCTCTCTGTTCAGGTAACATATATGTTTATGTATTTAAAGCTGTTATATTGAAACTTTCCTTTAGAAAAAAAACAAAATAAAAACAATGTGATATTTAGGGAGGTATGTAAACTAATGTCGTCTTTGCAAGTAATTCAATTCAATTCAATTCAATTTTATTTATATAGCGCCAAATCCCAACATAAGTCGCCTCAAGGCGCTTCATAGATACAGAGAAAAACCCAACAATCATATGACCCCCTATGAGCAAGGACTTTGGCAACAGTGGGAAGGAAAAACTCCCTTTTAACAGGAAGAAACCTCCGGCAGAACCAGGCTCAGGGAGGGGCGGCCATCTGCTGCGACCGGTACTCTCAAAATTCATACTCACATTTACTTATGCTTACTACTTACAGTTTCATTTTTAGCTGACAGTGCATTAATACACGTTAAGCTTTAGCCTCACTAATTACTCTAACATGCATGTCTTTGGACTATGGGAGGAAACCCTAGTACCCAGAGAGTATGCAGGCCTCCAGTCGTGGTTCTAACCAATAACCTACTAGCTATAAGGCAACAGTGCTAATCACATCATTACTCCTCTTGATCTTTGTGTGACCACTTAGATGTGTGGTTATTTTGGATTTTGCCTTCATAGCGCCTTGGGCCTGAACTAATAAATTGTTAGCAGCACCATGAATTAAAGCAAGACTTTTGTCAGTTTTATAAATTTTGCTAGTAATCAAGCAAAAAAAAAAGAAAAAAGACTCAAATAAATATGATGCCAACAAGATCTGTGTGTGTGTGACCACCGTCGTTAAACGCCCTCGTTATGAGCGCACTCTGTTCTAATGAGCCATAATAACACCTCCTGATAATCAACCTGATAGGTGTCCCCTTTGGGCTCTCCAACCTTTGACTGGCTGGCTGGACGTTGGTGTGGAGACACTGATAGGCTATCAAAGGGAAAGAAGGAGAGGCAGGCTGGCAGTTGGCCAGTGGAAGTGATAGGACCCAAAGGAACAAGACTTGACTAACATCACATAGATGAAACACAGTGGCATAAACTGTATGCGTGCATGTGTGTACACTTTTACACGTTTAAGTTCATAACACTGATCATCATTACGATCTTTATGGTTATGATCAAAAGGGATGTAAAGTGTTCCCTATTGCTAGTTACTGTGTTTGATTTTGTCATAGTGGATTCCACGACACTCGGTGGACAAGGGTATTGGACGACACGGTCTCTCAGTTTTTGAATCCAAGTATTTTCAGTCGCATTTCCACAGGTGTATGAAATCAAGCACCTAGTCGTGCAGTGGACCTGAACAAACATTTGTGAAATAGTGGATCGTTCTAAAGAGCTCACTGTAGTTCAGCACAGTACTGCAATAGGATCCACCACTGCAATAATCTCAGGCACAAAGTGGCAGATAATGTGAAGTTACAGAGTGAGTCTCTGAGCACTGAGATACATAGCGCATAAAAGTCAGCAGCTCTCCACTGCCTCAATAACTGCAGAGCTCCAAGCTCCTCTGACATGAACATCAGCACAAACACTGTACACCAAGAGTTTCAAGGCATGGGTTTCCCTGACTGAGCAGCTCAAACAAACAGTGTGGCCCAAACAGTCTTTGCTATTTTGTCCCATATACATGGCAACCATGTAGTATATGGGATTATGTGGCAGACCAACACTTGAATTTAGCACATTTATGGTGATGTAAACAATCGTGTTATTTTTTTGAAACCAAGAGTGACCAATTTGGACTAAGTTATGAACTAATGTTGTACCGACTTTGGTTAGCAATAGATAGTTAAATCCACCCACTATAGATGCTGGATCCCAAAGATCATATCTAATTCTTGCTGACATCAAAATAAATTAACACATTAAAAATGGGCACAGGCACAAAGATGGTTAGAACACTTAAAGCAAGCCTTATTGAAACGTAACTGCATTAAAAAATGGTCTAAAAATGCTTCAGTGGGGAGCCAGGACTCTTTGCACACCTTTAACAATGCACAATTTTAAACCCTGATAAGATTTAAAGATAATCCTCAACAACATTAATCAGTTCTCATGAAAGGCACTGCATTTATATTTTGATATATCAGAAGTTGTTAAGAACAGAATCACTGATTCAGCAGTAACTTAACAGACCATGATAGATTCACAGAGCACGTAGTACAAAAAAAGCACCTACATCATTTTGCTTTTCACTGATTACTGCTGATTGTTTATTCTTGCTTTAATCTGATGTGAGTAGCACACGCTTGCTCAGTGGCATGTCTCATTTTGAGAGTGACAAGAGAAAAAAACCATTCTCCCGTGAAAACACAACATTTATGTCACCTCGTCACTGTATACACTTCGCTCCTTTGATTTGACGTCGCTTTCACATCTCAAACAAAAGCTTTTTTTTTCAAGGTCTGTGATCAAATGTAGCCAACAATTAACACTACCAAAGGCGATCCCAGAATACGAGCTGTTTTGCAAAGTTAAGAAATTGTTTTCTTTGCAGCAGAATGGGCATCACTGTGGTTTGTTGATCTCAGCTTCCTGCAGGATGTAAAATGTCTGTGAATGCGAGCGTTGCCATGCTGTATGTGCAGTCTGGTGCGCTTTCTTGAGAAGAATGTGACCCTCTTTAAATGAGAGGAACAAACGATGGAATGATAAAAATATCTTTCTCCATCTCTTCTTTCCCTTGAGGGCTGCCTCCCCTCACTTTCATCCGGCAGCCTGAAGGGACAAGGAGGGAACAGGGTGGAGAAGGTGAGAGAGAGGGAGCGAGAGAGGGGCAACGTGAACTTTAGCAAATGTAACTTTTTAACTGCAGATTTTAAAGAACCTAATGCCTCCTCGGTAATGAGAATAATACAAATATTCCCATAAAATGAGATAACGATTGTGTCCTTACACAATGCAAACTGAAGGACAGAGCATGCACATACACACACTGATGTGATGTAGAGGTATATTTAGCGATATATGCAATGTAAATACCGTACCTAATTTGTGCACATTGTTTATTCTGAAGAAAAATGTTGTTGTTTTGCAGTGTTAAAAAAAAAGTGCAAATGAAAAGATAGAAAAGAAGATAAATATGAATTAAAACAGGCCAACCCAACAATACTGGCAAACATACACTGTTAAAAAGAAATCCTAGAAAAACAGTAATATTCTGGCAGCTGGGGCGCCAAAATAATACCATGAAATAACAGAAAATAACTTTCCCATAAAAATAAGGTTTTTTTCAGTAATGACAATACAGTTGGTTGCCCTAATTTTACATGGGATTTTGCCTTTTTCAAGTGCTTTTAAACATTAAATTAGGAACATTTTAATGTGATCAAGCAATGAAATTACCTATAAACAATGACTTTGTTTATAGGTAATTTCATTGCACATTCATTGACTATGAATGTGGCAATATGAATAATAATACTTAAATGTACAGAAATATACAGTTAACTTAAATAATAGTGGATTGCATGCCTGGGGACAGACTGACAGCTCGAACCGGCAACCTTCCGATTACAAGGCGAACTGCCAACTCTTGAGCCACGATCGCCCTATATAGCAATAACAATTATTATTTGATGTAAACAAAGTTTATAGGAATCATGTTATATATTTTTCCATAGCATTACATTTGAATTTAACAGTTCAATCCTTCACATAACGGACAAATATTTGTGCAATCATGATACATCTGTGAATGTATTTTAACAATCTAAATATGCATATGTACAGACAAATACATTTAAAAAACAAGGACATTATGTTTTATTACATTACAGTGATTTTACATTAATTTACATTTGAAATGTGAAATCACAGACTATTGATGTAAATTTAATGATATTCTAGAAGAACAGAACAAAACTGCAAAATACACAGTAAAATACTTTTATATTAGGACTTGTTCTTACAGTGTAGGCAGTCACATGAAATGAACTTACAAACATATAAACAAGCAAATCTACTATAATTGCAATTTTTCCCATTCTTGATGCACATTCATGGATTACCTATTAGATTGAGCTTTTCTGTGTCACACATTTTCAACTGCTCACGTGACCTATGCGCTGATAGAGCGTGCCGAATTGAATTGAACTGGCCGAGAAACTGGAGGGGAGCAAAGCAGAATGCGGTGAAAAAAATGAACAAAAGAGATAAAGATAATAGAACGTGGGGGACCATTTTGAGCAAAACAAAAAGAGAGAGATTAAGGAAAAGATGAGAGGAGCAATGACGTCATTCACTCACCACATCCCAGTTTTCTTCCTGAATGACCCAAAGTGACTCTGCTGGAGTTTTAGGAGGGATGAGAGACCAGAAGTCTGTTCCCCGCCTCCTCCTCCTCATTTCCTCTCATCTCTTTTGCCCTTGTGCCCCTATATAACCACTGACATAGACCCTGTTTCTCTCAGAGTGGTGCTCGGTGGATAGGATACAGGTGTTTGCCTGTCAGTTTCATACTCAGACAGATTTATTTTTTGACTAGCTGATTTTTCTGAATTTGATTTGCTGACAGCACAGTTGTCGTTTGAAAGATCGGTAATCTGCAGACAGGTGAGCAAGATGAACCAACCAACTCGCATCCTGACATTGGCCTTGCTGCTCCTGCAGCTGATGGACAGCATAGGTAAGATCTGCTGATGTTTTTAATGATTTTGAAGTGGAAATGCAGAGTTGTCAGAGTGGGAAAACTGAGACTGTGGTCTATGAAAACTGTGAAGTGTAAGGATGAAATTATTCAAGAAAACTATGCTTTATTGAGAGACACATCCACAGAGCGTTGGAGTGTTTGAACTGGATTTACTGGGGAGAGATGTGTTGTGCATGTCATTCAACTGCTGTCTGTTAAATGTTTAACAATGAACTAAAAAGTCCTGATAGGTGATTTAGGAACAACAGTGTTACTGTGTTTGCTTTGGATGAGATGTTGCTCTGTGTTTTTCTTCTTCCAAAGAGAGGAAAAACATCCCAGACTAAAACCAATCTCCTCTCCTGTCTTCTCCTCCAGATGCTAAAATGAGCATCATTTCCACTAAACTAGATATTAAAGTTGGAGATGAGATCTTGCTGTTGTGTAAAGGTGAGTCGTTTATATTTCTTATCTAATTGAAACGATTCAGCATGAACATATTTTGCAATCCAGCTTTATACTCTTGTGAAGGTATTAAAATAAGGCTACAAATTATATTTTTTTCCCCTCTCTTTTTCTTTTTGACCTTCTTGTCTCTCCTCTCAGCTGGAGCAGAGGGAGACATAACCTGGCAAAAGGATGGGGAGGACATAGATGATGAAGAGATTGTGAATAAGTTGGACGAGGCCTCCTCCAAATTGGTAATTAAGAAGGCTACAATGCAGGATGCTGGCAGGTACACCTGCCACTGCGATTTTGACAGCGGACATAAAGATGATGCTCAGATACAGCTGTTTGTTTATGGTACGTAACAGCTGGCGGCACTTTTTCCATTTAAACTTTAAACTCAGTAAAATGTATGCTAGGACTTGTTGCTTTATCCTTAATCTTTTCCTCTTCTGTCAGATGGGCCATCCTTTGGAAGCACTAAGACCTACCATGAGTTTCTGGAGGGTACAGATGGGCTGGTACCCTGCCTGGTGACTGGACAGCCACAGGTGGATGTTCAGTGGTTTAAGAACCAGCAAGAAATCTCTAATGGTAAGAGCAAAAAATGGGAACATAGGACCTGATGCTACCCTGCAATATGAAGGCTTGCTTTGTGATTTAAAAAGAGCGTTTTGTGAACCTTTTGTGAACATTCAGTTTCCCAAGCAAACTCTCCTGTAAACTTTAGAGTCGTAATAAGCAAAAGTTGGTGTATGACTATCATAGCCAAAGCTCCTCTAATCAATATTTCTGCATCAAAATAGTTTTTAGTTAATTTTTTCTGCCTTTCTTCTCTTGCTTCAGTGGGAGGGCATATGCGTAAGCAGTCTGATAACACGCTCCGTATTGAAAAGGTGAAGAGAGAGGATGCTGGGACATACGTGTGCAGAGCTCAGATCAGAGGGAGGCCGTCAATCTTTATGGAACTCTCTGTTTCTGTTGTTGTCAATGGTAAGTGACTGTTTTGCACCAACACATTCATGAGGCTGAATTATTATCATCACTTCCTCATTGAGTTTTAGAATGAGATTAACAAACAAAAAAAACCCACCTGAAAATGTACTGAAACTCAACCCTCTCCTGCAGCTCCCCCGACTGTGAGACTGAGAGAAGAGGTGAAGAAAGTGTTGGCTGGACCTGAAACTAACGTCTCTTTGTTGTGTTTGGTGGACGGTCTGCCACAACCCAACATCACCTGGACCATGTAAGACCACATTTTATGATTTAATAATAAAAATCAAATGTATGGGCTGAACACGATCTGAGCACGTTACATCCCTCTCTCTAACGGCATCACAAAACCTCTAAGGTTAAACTTGTCTGATTTTTCACACAGTTCATCCTTTCCTTTTTATTTAATTCACATATATGCATGCTTGTCACAAAATGTAAATAATGTTGTTGTTGTTGTTGTTTTTATTGGTTTTAATTACCACCATAGCTGAGGGAAAATGTACAATCAGCAAAGAAACTGGGTCACGTTGTGTTGATGTTTGGACTAGTCCCCCTGACGCTCTCCGTCACTAATGTAGCGTGACATCTACACTGTGCATCAGCGGGTGGAGCAGAGTGCACGTGTCTAAGGGGGCTGTGTGTGTGTGTTCCTTGATTTCCAGCTTTATCTCTGCCTCCCTCTCCTGGCCTCGTTTTCTCCATTCCTGATATCTAAACAGTCTCACTATCTCATATTGCATAGCATATTAACATGAAAAAAATAAGCAATTTTCTATTTATTTCATTTTTTCCAGGCCTGTTCAGTTTAACCCCTCCCGTCATCACTTCAACTCAGACAGCAGCCAGCTGACTATACAGTCTGTTGTGAGGGAGGACTTTGGGGAGTACGTCTGCACGGCCACCAACAAGATTGCTGAGAGCAGCGCTACCATCATGCTTCATGTCTTTGGTTGGTTTGATTGTGTTTCACTTTAAAAACAGCTGTGCTAGAAAAACTCTTTTTAAATCTTGTTTCAGCAGTTTGTGTCACGATCATTGATGTGTTTCATTTCAGAGGCCCCCGAGGTGTTTGTCTCAGCAGAGCAGCAGCGTGTGTTGGTGGGTGAGGCTGTATCTGTGTCCTGTAATGTGACTGGCCATCCCCACCCTGAATTACACTGGCTCAACAAGCAAAATGGACAAACACTGGTAAGACTGTATAAACATAAATACTTAGATTCAAACAGCAAATTGTGTAGCTGAATTCAAGGACCTATATGTAAGCACTAATCCTGAATTGAAAAATTTGATAGAGCCCATAATGTTATATGGTTAAATATATGTAATGTTTTTTAAAATGTTTTTACCTTCTGTCTTTTTCTCTCTGTCAGAGTTCAACTTCAGGCCGCGTGCGAGTGGTGGATAATGTGTTGATGATTGATGAGGTGGTGCCCTCTGATGGTGGATTGTATTCCTGCATGGCCATCAGTTCTTCTGGAAATGCATCAAGAGATGTCGCCGTATACAGTAAGAGTTTTTCTCTGTCATATATGGTTAAATGGAGAAAGTGCCTTTATACTTTATTTATAACACCAGTGCATGTTCTGTTTCTTTTATATTAATTTGTGTTTTGCTGTTCCCTTTTTCATTTTTTTCATTTTACACCCTAACTTCAGCTCAGCCCGGTCCACCTCTCTACCTGTCAGTCTCTGCGGGTCCAGCTTCAGTCCACTTCTCACTGAAAACCACACCTGTGAGTGGAGGAACACCCATCACAAGTTTTGTCCTGCAGTGGAAAGAAAAACCCACAGAGCAGTGGAAGGAGAACACCGTCCCGGCTACAGGTGAAACACCTCCTCTTTCCAGCCGTGTATATGCATCAGTCATCATTTACACTTTCACCTGCTCACAAGTAAAAGTTTTATGAATGTGTGAATGAGTAGTAGGACTTGAATATGTGCAGTATCTGATGCTGTTTGTGTGTTTTTTGTAGATCCTCTTGTTATCAACCTCAAGCCGTACACTTCGTACACAGTACGTCTCTCTGCACTGAATGCAGTGGGACGTGGAAAGTTCTCTGAGACACACAATGTCCACACACAGGGAATACGTAAGTTCTTCACACATTACCAACATATTATATAAAGCATACATTATATCTCTAATTCATTCCATAAATTTAAATAGGAGTGAATGAATTACTGGTTCACACTGTGCAGGATGCTTGCTGATGTTTTTGTGGTACTACATCCTTATCTGCCATCATTACTTTTTCTTTTCCATGTCATCTTCTTCCGTCTCCTGATATTCACTCGCGCTGTTCATCACATGATGTAATCCACCGTCATCCATCCTCAGAAGGTAAAGTTCTCACAGTTTTTTGCTAAACTAACCTGACATGCTAATTTAAGTAAATCAGTCAAATGCAGTGATCAGGTTTTAAATATTGTTATGAATTCTTCGTGTTTTTCTTGCGTCGTTCCCACAGGTGAACCTGACAGTCCAGTTCTATCCTCTGATGAGATGAAAATAGAGAGCAACACCTTCTCTGTCCCTCTTAAACACACGGTAGATGGTGGCAGCCCTGTGTTGCAGTTTAATGTTCGATACAGACAGGTAAGAGACAGCATGAGCCTGTCTTTGTGTTTGTCTCCATCAACCCATTTCCCTTGATTAAGTCCTTTGGTTGCTCTGCTGTCTTTAACCAGGATAAAGAAGAGGCTGAGTGGAAGGAACTGCAGATGCCACCTGATGCTGACTCTGTTTCCCTCAAAGACTTGGCTTTTGGCTCAAACTATCAGCTGGAAGTCTCAGCAGTCAATGCCAACGGTTCCTCCATACCTGCCACATTCAACTTCACCATCGCAGAACAGTCTGGTATGTGGCCTCTTGAGATCTGCAGCATATACGGAGCTAGAAGTTATTCTTAGAGTGTAATTTATACATTGAAAAACTGACACTCATACAAAATCACAGCAGATCTACCTGAATAATAGAATTTTCTTGTCAGAATAAAGATGTTTAATGTTTTCTGTTTGCGCATTGAGACTTTTTCCTCTCTCCCACCAGCCAAGAGCGGCATGACCAAAGGCGCTGTGGTTGGCATCGTCATGATCATCTTTCTGGTGGTATTCATTGCTGTCGATGCCACCTGCTGCTACAGAAACCACTGCGGCCTGCTCATGTGCATTGCCGTGAAGCTCTTTGGGCAGAAAGTTCCAGGAATCAAAAAGCTGGAAGAAGGAGGTGAAAAGGGGTAAGTGTTTGGAATAACCTGGAGGAGATGAAGCTTATATCATATATTTCCATGATCATAACTCATATATTTATGTGTTTTGTCTGCAGAGAAGTAAAGCTGAAGGGCATGTCCACTCTGAAAAGCAGTATGCAACAGGTGGGGGTCCCACTCAAGGAAGGGAAATGTGACAAGGCCCCACTCACCAAGAATGAGTACGTTCATTTTCTCCCACACACTGTAAATCTACACAGATATGTCATAAACATGCGTTGAGAATCTCACCGACTACTTCTTTTCGTCTCGCAGGAAAACCCAACCTGATAGAGACCTGCCCAGCATTAATGCATGAGACAAGAAAACAAAGACGGGAAGATTTCATGTACTTTACAAACAACAGAAGAAGAAGTGAAGTAATGATAGGTGCCATGGGAAAGGGCAAACACTTTAACACTCCGTAGGGGACTGGCTGACTTTGGCCTGACCCAAACCTCTGAACGGTTTCAGTCAGTGGACAGCGATTCTTTGTGCAGCCTCTCGTGACAGCACCGTCCTCTCCTCAAGCTTCTAGCTGACCTGGTTGATACGTGACTGCAGACAGGAGATTAGCAGAAGTTTTTTTGTTACTTTGTCTGCTTTTACAGGGTAATCCTCATGTCTGTGGTTTACAGGCTAAAGCCATTGTTGTTACTTTCTAACTTTACACTTGATTTATGAAAAAAAATCATAAAGACACAACAAAGGTTTGCCTTTCACATTTGAATGTTACACAGGCGTGAGGACCTAGTTCATTTTGGTTTTTGTTACTAACTTTTTATTATTACTGCACTGTGGCAGCTCTACTAACTTATGTCTATGACAAAATATCCTATTAATGTAACACCAAATATGACAACTTTACCATGTGGACTATTTAAAGGGCAATATATACTAAACCTACACATAACCAACCTTAATTTAAAGTATGCTAATTTGTGTTGGTATTTATTGGGTTTAAAAGCCGTACCGTGACTAAATGAGAAATGTTGTAAAAATGAAAAACATAATTGGACTTTTTAGCCAGTTTTGTTCTCAAGCACTTTTTTAGGAAAAGTTTTGAAGCTCTGCTAGTGTCACTGACCACTTAGGGGACCTTAAAATGAGATCCCTCTTTAAAGTACCTGTAATAATAGCCGACATGTATGATATGGTTGCTAGACACAAAACTGATTGATGTAACTCATTTTTGTATTTATGACCAAATTAATGATTACAGGGCGCAAGCTGTTCAAACGACAATTTATTTGAAGTATCTTCGAATTTTTGAAGGCGATGCATGTTTGTTTTTATATTATGTTTTTCACTGTACATTCTTGTAAATACATGTTACTTCTTTCTCTTTGTGTTTTATAAAAAACTTTGACTTGGAAAGCAGCTGTATGTCTCTTTTACTCACCAAATGAATGTTTTTCCCTTTTTCCTGGTGTAATTATCTCATACAGTAAAACTATGAACACTGAGAAAACCTGTTTTTTCTTTATTGACTAAGCCTATCACAGTTACATATAACACCTGGCTACTATATTTAGAGAGTTTAAGAATATAATATGTTCCATTAAAAAAAAGCCCTGCATGGAAATGACTGTGCTTCCACAGCTCACTGAGCGCCATGTTCAAATTTAATGTAAATGTATAAAAAGAATGATGACATGTCTCTGCTTCCTCCCACTTTACAAAAGTGAAGCCAAAAGCTTCTACAGTCACTGAACACAACATTTATTTAGCAGTTTTTAATTCCAGATCAACCAAGTATTGACTCCAGTTGTGCTGAATGGATTTCTGACTTAAATCCTTCAAGTAAGCAAGATGTACTATGTACTATAACTCACATGACTACAGCATTAAAAACCTTATTGTTCAGTCGTGGTATGCTGAGCTAATGTTGGTATTTTGATATCCAAGCAACTTTTTTGATACCAACTTTTTATCTTTCTCGAAATCCAGCTGTGTATAAACAGAGTTAAACTGTAGTCTCAGTTGCTTTCTTCATGTTTGGATGTTTAGGATGTGATAAACTCCAGTCACGTAAACATCTGTTGACTTCTGAAGAAAACATCAGGACTAGAAAACAAAGAAAAAAGTCTGTCTGCAGATGCAGTGCTGTGTAATAGTGAGTGTGATCAGCATGAGTATGATGTGGCTGCTAATCTGAATTTCTTCTTTCATGTAATATAAAATGAGATTGACCACAGTTATGACTGATGGCAGTTTTTTCTGTACAATGTGAGAATGGCCCATCATGTCTAAGATTACACACCACCTGACAGGCAGGCCACAGTGCTTTGTTTTATATAGTGGTGAGCGGCTATGCTGTCTCTATTCCTGTTCACCTCATACACCTCAAACTGTCAGTACAGCTCTGCACTAACTCAGTGAAAGCTTCTGCTTCTGAAAGTGAAAAAGCACTGAAAACTCCTACTTTTACAGAGGGACTATTGAGAGCGTCCTGAGCAGCTGCATCACTGTCTGGTCTGATGATAACTGCACTGTATCGGATCGCAACACCCTACAACAGATAGTGAGAACAGATGAGAACATCACTGGAGCCTCTCTTTCCTCCATCACAGACACTTATCGCACCAGCTACATCCGCAAAGCCACAGGCATTTTGGAGAAACCCTCACGGACACTATTCGCCCGGCTGCCTTCTGACAAGAGGTACCGGAGCATTCGGGCCCTCACTGTCAGACTGACAAACAGTTTCTTCCCCCAGGCTGTTAGACTCCTGAACACTCAGTGACTGGACTGACACACACACACACACCCTCATACACGTCACTACCAAGCACTTATCTGCACAATTTCATACACACACAGACAGCACACCTTCATACACCAAGTTACTTTTTGCACAATGCTCAGTCATTTCTATTGCAGTTGTGTCTGCACTGTCTTGTGTCTGTAACGTTCTGTTCTGTCTTGGTTTTGTTTTTGCATTTTTTGCACATTGCACTTTATGTAGTCCTGCGTTGATTGTGTGTTATATGTCATATGTAGCACCAGGGTCTTGGAGGAAGGTTGTCTCATTTCACTGTGTACTGTACCACTGCACATGGTTGGAATGACAATAAAGCCACTTGACCTTGACCTGTCTATCTCGGGCCAGGATGTTGATATGGAGCAGTATAGATGCCTGAGCATCCACATTAACAACAGGCTGAAATGGAAGACTGTATACATTGACTTTATTCTTCAGCAATTTACACTGAACATTGAAGTTACCATTTTAATGTCTTATGATTCGATTTCTGTGGGCGGGGGGGGGGGGGGGGGGGGTTTGGTTTTTTTAGCTCCTTTGTTTTACTTTATTTCATTTATATCTAAATAATTTAACTATTTTCTTTTGAGCATTTTTTTAAAGCTATCTTATTTATGTAACTTTTTTATAGATTGTGTTTTGGCTGATTGAGCACAATAATTTCTTACTTTCAGGAACAATTAACATATATTTTATCCTTTATATAGTAGAACTGTCCATTCATCCATCCATTTTCTTCCACTTATCCAGGGCCGGGTCGCGCGCGGGGGCAGCAGCCCAAGCAGAGAAGCCCAGACCTCCCTCTCCCCAGCCACCTCCTCCAGCTTGTCCGGGGGAACACCAAGACGTTTCCAGGCCAGCCGAGAGATATAATCTCTCCAGCATGTCCTGGGTCTGCCCCAGGGCCTCCTCCCGGTGGGACATGCCCGGAAAACCTCACCCAGGAGGTGCCCAGGAGGCATCCTTGTCAGATGCCCGAACCACCTCAACTGGCTCCTTTCGATGTGGAGGAGCAGCGGCTCTACTCCCAGCCCCTTCCAAATGGCCGAACTTCTCACCCTATCTCTAAGGGAGAGGCCAGCCACCCTTCGGAGGAAGCTCATTTCTGCCGCTTGTATTCGCGATCTCGTTCTTTCGGTCACTACCCACAGCTCGTGGCCATAGGTGAGGGTAGGGACGTAGATTCACCAGTAAATTGAGAGCTTCACTTTTACACTCAGCTCTCTCCTCACCACAACAGACCAGTACAGCGTCCGCATCGCTGCGTCCGCTGCACCAATCCATCTGTCAATCTCCGGCTCCTTTCTCCCGTCACTCGGGAACAAGACCCTGAGATACTTAAACTCCTCCACTTTGGGGCAGGAACTCATCCCCGACCCGCAGTGGGTACTCCCCCCTTTTCCAGCTGAGGACCATAGCCTCAGATTTGGAGGTGCTGATTCTCATTCCCACCACTTCAGGGGTACTGCCCCTGATCTCCACGCAACATTGTAGAGGTGTGTCAACCAAGACAGCCCTACAACATCCAGAGCCTTCAGGAACTCGGGGTGGACCCCGTCCACCCCAGGGGCTCTGCCACCAAGGAGTTGTTTAACTGCCTCAGTGACCTCGCCCCCAGAGATTGGCGGGTTATCCCCTTCGTCCCCAGATTCTGCTTCCACCACGGAAGACGTGCCAGTGGGATTGAGGAGGTCCTCGAAGTATTCCTTCCACTGCCTGGCAATTTTCTCAGTCGAAGTCAGCAGCACTCCACCTGCACTGTACACAGTGCAGGTAGAGCACCGCTTTCCCCTCCTGAGTCGCCTGACGGTTTGCCAGAATCTCTTTGGGGAAGTCCGAAAGTCTGCACTGTTAATAAGAAGTTTATCAGTCCCATAGATGCTGGCCTGTTGTTGTGTGTGTGTGTGTGCAGCGGACGTTGTTATCTATCTGGGTAGATCTGATATGTTTACAACGTGTGAGAGTGTGGTGAAGAAAATTGGTTTACCAAATGTGTTTATTTGTTAAGTCCCCTGTTTTCCTTTCATCATCTCCCCAAGGCGGCTGCCAAACAAAAGAAAGAACTTCTGTCAATAGTAGAGGCCGAGATAAGACCCAAAAATACTCCAACAAACAACTTACGGTAATGCTACATGATGTTACGTGCCAGTTTGCAAACTCTGCATTTCTTTGACTAATTTCCTCCATTTAAATTTAACTAATGAGATTGTTACAATCTAAATGGGTTGACTTTTGACTAAAACCTCCCGAGTCGCCATCAGTAAACTCCACTGTATAAAAATACATTCTTTAAAACAGACACTTTTTTCCCTTCTCTGAGATGTTTTTTTGACAAACAACCACTGATATCTGCTGCTGGCAAAACAGTGTTATATAATGACAACCAAAATAAAAATTAAGTCAAAATAAACAGGACTCAATTCTGGTAAATTTCATAATTGTTAGGTTAGGATGGAATAAAAAATGTCTGCAGATGTTTATGTTATTTCTCTATCTACAGGTAAACTTTTTGTTTTTCATAAAATGGAAAACAAGTATAACCATGTCAGAACAATTATGTGGTTCAATATCATTTACACCACATGTAATGGTGTTAAGAGAATTTTTATTTTAGTTAAATCATTAAAGTATAATCAAGTAGAAACAAGTATGCCTTATAATCAAGTGTTTATATATTTTCACACGGTAAAGCTTACTGTTGAAAAGAACACAATGTATTCCTTGCTTAAGTGTGTGAGATGTTTGACAAAGACAGGATATACATGCATTCTTTACTTCAGTGTCTGCGATGTCAGATAAGCATGAATACTGCTGTGTCGTTGTTTTTCAGTTTGTGTGCAGAAGTTAGATAGCTAAGACAATGCCTGAGCTCTCCCCTCTTCAGTTGAAAAAGGAAGTACTATGTAACCCATTTTGCCTTATAAATAAAGCGAGTAAACGGTGCTCGGTGTGTTAGTCTGCTCAGAGACTCTCACCCGTGCGCACGTCTTTGAAACTCTGAGTCGGTCTGCCAGTGTCTCATTTCTCTCTTACTGTGCTTTTACAAATGTCAACCCCTTGACATTTAATTGGTCCTTCGTAGCCGGAGAACTGACTGTTATTTTTAACGTCTAGTTTTCCATAGACGGTCTCCATCGGATCCTGACGTCGTGACGCCTGCGCTGGAAGAAATCTGATCAGTAAAACGAAAAACCCGGACACGTGAATTCGATCTCCGGTCAGCGTTCGGCCTTCACGACTCCAGGACCCGATGAGCACCGGATCCAAAAACGCAGCGCCACAGTAGAGGTGAATATGACACGCATTCCACCAAGCGCTAAAATACGTTGATATTGAGATTTTCCTTTAAGTAGTGTGTAAACCTAGGTACGCCGACAGATCTCAGTGTCCATGCGGGACTAGGAAGACGACAGGCAAGAGCGAAATTCTAGAAAAATCGCTATTAAAAGTTCCGGTCGCTCTGGGAGTGGCTGTAACGGAACAGGTTTCCGGTCACTCAAGAAGAGTGGCTGAAGGTGAAGGTGTTACACAAATAAATAGGCCTACGGAAAATCTCAATAAAAATCATAGAAACGCGCTTTGTTTGTGAGGAGTGAGTTGTTTTTACGACCCAATACGCGGTCGAACCACTTCTCAAACTGTTTTCCTGTGAACACTCACGTATTGGTAAAGGTGAAAAGGGTTGTGCTTCATCACGTAAAATCGATAACCGCTCTCTCAATTAGTGAGAGAGTAGAAGGCTGTTATCGAAAACCCATTCTCACTTTTTCATGCCAAAGGTGTCACAGTTCTGACGTAATTAGTTCAAAATGGGTAACTCTAAAACTAAAGTAAAATTAACAGCAGACGAAGAGTGGTTAGAAAAAACTGTTCAAATGCAGGAATAGTCAGTGCAAAAAGGTGGAGAAATCCACATAAAATATATTGTCCAGCTTGGCAAGGCAAATGCACCCCTGATTCAATAAATGCTTTAAAAACCGCTTTGCAAAAAGAGTTATATGTGGAAAAAAGTCAAAAGCCAAACCAGCAGTTGTAATATATGTGAAAGGTGTGCCGTTAAAAATGTTTTGAGACACAGGAGCTTGTAGAACTGTCTTAACTGTAGAAGTCCCAAATGTAACATTCTCAAAAAACACTATAATTGTGAAATCAGCCTCAGGACATGTGACAAAACAGCATCTAACCGATCCCCTTTTTATGTCACATAGAGATAGTGGCCGTGGCTGCAAAAATCAGTGCATTTATGACCCATCATGCCCAGATTGTATGAAATAAATAAAAGGAAATCATTCATATGAAGACCTTTTCTATAAAAAAGAGAGATGCATAAGGTAGATTAAGGCTGTGTCATTGTTCAGCCAAGGAAAGTGTGTGAAAAGATAAATGTTTCCATCCTGGAGGGTGAGTGAGACTGCAGCTCACTCACGGTCCCTGATGGATACAAAATAAAATATAATAATCTGAAGGTTGGATCTGAGATGAGGCAAACAGAAGACCAGTCTAAAAGTAGGCACAAACCTGTTAAGAGAAAAAAGCAAATCTTGTACAGATTGGATGAACTATAAATTATCTGTTTGCCGAGTAAGATGATCCTAACTATTAAATTGGCTCAGTAATAATATAGTGATATACACTAATAAAATATTGTAATACACTATTGTTATTATATAGAGAGAAAAAGATGATAATAATTAATAAAAATATAATATTAATATTGACAAGAAGTATCTTAGCCAGTATGATGTGAGATGGACAATTGTTATGAAGAAGTCTGCATCAAGCTTAAAGGTTTGCTCAAACTCAGTATAATGACATATGAGATGAAGAAAATAAAAGCAATATCTAAACCAATTAGGTGCATAGAGGCACTTAACCTGCTTGAAAACCTGTCATTTATCCTAGATAAATATTACTGAGATACAGAGCACATCTATAATAACAACTAATAAGCCAAACCCTGTAGATAATAACTAAACCTACAGGATTATGAAGCTGAATTAAATGTGTGGACACCGCTAAGTTGATAAGCATGTTACACATTTTCTTTTATTTTTATTGGTTCTTTTTTTTAGAGCAGAGGCTGCATGCTGTTAAAAGCGAACACATACAGCTGTCTGTGAGCTCAGTTTCCCCTCACACTTCTGCTTTGTTTCTGGCAGCATTTTTCTTTGTCTCTTTGTATCCTGACTCATGTACGTTTTTGTTTTGTTTGATTATTTTGTTAGTTTGGAAACAAATTTGTGCCAATACTTGTGGATTATGGTGACACATAGTGATTAGACATATGATTTACAAATGCCCAGTTTTAGAACTGTGAGCTATGAACAATGCAAAGTTTAGGAAATAATATATATACAAAACAAAAAACTTCAAAGTTTGAAATATGTAAGATGTGTGAATTCTTTGAAAAACTAGAAGGTATCTAAAATTGCCTCAAGTGAAAATGAAATTCTCTAATGACACTCTGATAGTTAGGTCAGCATAAGGGCCAGAAGGCCTGTGAAACCACAATATCCTTTGAGTGCAGAAGCAAAGGAAAGAATTAGGCCAGTAATTGCAGACATGCAGAAAGCAGGTATTCTCGTGAAAACTAATAAAGCCACGTGTAATACACCAATTCTTCCAGTAAAAAAGACCTAGCAGTAAAAAAGACAAAGTACAATGGACTCCAGAAGCAGAAAAAGCTTTCGTTGATTTGAAAATAGCACTGCAGACATGTACCGTCTTAGCATTACCAGACTATGGAAAACCTTTCGTTCTCCATGTTGATGGTGCAGGAGGGTATATGAAAGCAGTCTTAACTCAAGCTTTTGGAGAAAAACAACGTCCATTAGCTTTCTACTCATGCAAACTTGACTCTGTAGCTGCTGGATTACCTACCTGTGTTCAGGCATGCGCAGCAGCAGCAGAGGCAGTTAAAAAATGTGCAGACATTGTTCTAGGACATAAATTGATCATCAAAGTCCCACATGCAGTGACCTCTATTTTGCTCCAAGCGAACCTCTCTTTCCTCACGCATGCAAGACAACTTTCTTATGTGGGGATTCTACTTACACAATCACACATAAAAATAGAGAAGTGTGGCCAGCTAAACCCAAGTACACTTTTGCCGATTTCTCTGGACGGAGAACAACACTGTTGCATTCAAAAATTAGAGGAAGATACAAAACCTCGCACTGATATATACAGCTCCCCCCAGAGCAGTTTCAGTAATGTTTTTGTGGACGGCTCAGCGTCAAAAGACATTCACGGTAGAAATTGTGTGGGTTATGCGGTCACAACTGTTGATAAAGTGATAGAAGCAAAAGCTCTCAGCTCCTCAAACTCTGCTCAAAGCGCAGAACTAACCGCAGTCATCAGAGCATGTACTTTGTATAAGGGTCAAAGTGTTAATGTTTACACAGACAGTCAATATGTCTATTCAGCAGTTCATCATTTCGCTAAAATATGGCATAACAGAGGAATGACAACTTCCTCAGGCAACACAGTTCAACATGCAAACCTTCTAAAAAAGCTATTAGAAGTAATAACGTTGCCAAAAGAATTAGCACTATGCAAATGTGCAGCTCATCAAAAGGATGACACAGAAATTACGAGAGGAAATAACTTTGCTGACAAAGCAGCAAAAGCAGCTGCAGAAAAACAAATTGATGTTTTAACAACAGAAACCATAGATCTAATACCTTTAGAAATACTAGCAGATGCACAGAAAACAGCATCGCTGAGTGAACAAAAATCTTGGTTGAAAGATGGAGCAGAATTAAAAGACAACCTCATGATGTGTAATGGCAAACCAGTGCTTCCAAAATCTTTGCATAGAACTGCTGCTTTAGTGACACATGGGAAAACTCATGTGTCATCAGGAGGGATGATTAATATTCTTAATAAACAATTCTATACAAAAAATTTTGAAAGTTCAGCACAAGAGTTTATCAGAACATGTATGATTTGCCAAAGACACAACGCACAGGGAAATCTACGTCCAAAGCGAGGGCATTTCCCTATACCACCGCATCCATTTCACACTGTCCACATGGATTTCATAGAATTAAATGAATCACAATCCTCCAAATATGCACTTGTGATAATTGATGTATTTTCCAAGTGGCCAGAAATATACCCAGTGAAAAAAGCAGATGCAATATCAGTAGCAAAATGTCTATGTAATCATTTTATTCCAACGTACGGTATTCCATCTCTGATAAGATCAGACAATGGCACACATTTTGTAAATGAAGTAATAAGTAAAGTTTCTGAAGCTTTAGGCTTCAGCATAAAACATCACTGTTCTTATCATCCACAAAGTGCAGGATTAGTCGAGAGAACTAACGGCACAATTAAACAAAGGTTGAGGAAATGTATGGAAGAGACTAAAAAACCTTGGCCTGAATGTCTAAGCTTGGTTAAATTATGGATGAGAATAACTCAAGGAACAGGTGGTCTAACGCCATTTGAAATCGTACATGGCAGACATTTTCCACTCCCCATAATGAGTGAGCCAATTAATAAATCTATTGCAGAAACAACAATGGCAGAATGGATGACAAAACTATTTGAGAATAAAGAAGTGAGATTAAGCAATCAACTGCCGAGTGACTTTTCTTCAGTTTCTTGCAGGTTGAACCCCGGTGATTGGATTCTGATTAAAGTCCTCCAGCGGAAAAACTGGAGTGCTCCAAAGTGGGAAGGTCCCTTCCAGGTGCTACTTACCACACCCACAGCGTGTAAGATAGCCGAACGAGTTTCGTGGATTCATCAATCCCACGTGAAGAAAGTGTTTGCACCACAATAAGACGCCGGTTCCCCTGACTCTTACGTGAACCCCTGCTGGAGGACAGGGCTGAACGGGTTTCCCGCCCTGTGCTTCCTCGGCAGTGCTACTCACGTGGGAGCTCGGGTGTGCCTGGTCGCCCTGAAGATCAGACTGACCTATCCCACCGAAGAGCAGAACCAATAATAACACCAGGGACGCCTGAATAAAATCTCAACAAGATGACTGAGGAAAACAACCTGATAAATCCAGAAGAAGAACCAGCTTCAGAATCAATGCTAGCACCAGTTCCAGCCCCAAAGCTGTTGTGCTTGGGCGCTTGTGACATCAAACGAAAACTACTCATGTGCTACATATTCTGTCTAATGGCTATCCTCCTGATGACGACACTCTTTTGGTTGATGCCCAGTGGAACCCACAAGACAGTACCAATTATTCTCCGACCTAAGAGGTGGACCCACGACAACTCGCACCTGAAGGAGATAGACAAAGAACACAACCACCCGTGGCTGAACAATGCATGGTACCGGTATGTCCATGACAGAGTGCACAGAGAAGACAATGCCACAAACTGCTATGTCTGCTCACATATGCCCACGACAGCACTCCATGCCACAGTGTATGGAAAACCCCGAACCAAGGCTGAAGCACTCTGCATATATGACAAAGCCATTACCGGGACCTGATCAACACCAGGAAAACCTGTGATGGTGATAGGTGGATCCATAAAGGACCAAAACAGCAACACATGCCACAACACTACACAATATATAGTCCCACAGAGTGTAAAGTCTCTAATCTACAACATAACAAACTGCACCCACCAGTACCCAAATATAAACTACACCTGCAATGAAGCCTACTGGGTGCATATAAACGTCAGCCATAGAAAACTGAAATCATTCTCAGTTGTTTTGCCACCTGACATACAACACCCAGTGTGCTTTAACTTCACAGGAGCAACCGGACAAACAGGTACGCCCCAGGGTCTGAAGAAATTAGGACAAAACCGAAACTGCTCCATGATCCTGGCGGCACCAGATTGGGATGGCATCGGCTCATCAACAGGTACATACTGGGTACAGGGCGCAGCTTGGGCGTGTGGCCTGAAAGTCTATTTCATGCTGCCACCAAACAGCACCGGACTCTGTGCCCCTGTTCTGGTATCTGACCACACCTTTAAGATGTCAGTGAACAGCAACACCAGAGCTAAACGTAACACAGGCCTCAAGCCCCATGATCCATATCTTGGTTCTGATGTACCAGATGACTTCAAACTCTGGACCAAGAGCCAGAAGGTAATACACGCTTTGTTTCCATGGATAGGAGTAGGGAAACACGCACTATAGATAGAAACCCTGGACTATCGTTTTGGATTATTTTTAAATGCTTCAACCCGCATTAATCAAGGACAGAATGAAGAAATTGATGCAATTCGCATCACTGTCATGCAGCACCGAGTGGCTTTAGACATCATTCTCGCAGAGAAAGGTGGTCTCTGCGTATTGTTTAACACTACATGTTGTACCTACATACCTGATAACATCCATTCATTAAACATGACAAATGCTTTGAATGTTTTGAAACAACTGAGAGACGCTCAGCAGCAGGACTACGTTACCGATACTCAAGGTTGGTGGGACTGGCTGCTGAGCGGCTCTTGGAAATCTCTACTGATTAAAGGCCTGTTGGCCCTTTTCAGTGTGATGTTACTATTTTGCCTTTTCATTGCTTGTATTATCCCATGTCTGAGAAGCATAATGACAAACATGTTCAAGCGTATGTTAGGAAACCATGTCTTGGCTCAGTCAGTTATGGAGGATCCCTATCGTCAGTATGATATGCTGAGTGTGAGAGAGAGAGAAGAAAATCTCTATGACAATCTTGACAAGCTTGTTGTTTAATTATTTCACTGAATGACGTGCAAGTTGAAAATGTGACTAACAAGTGACTATGCATTGAGTAAAATATGTGAAATATATTAACATCAGGAGGGAATGTTAAGAGAATTTTTATTTTAGTTAAATCATTAAAGTATAATCAAGTAGAAACAAGTATGCCTTATAATCAAGTGTTTATATATTTTCACACGGTAAAGCTTACTGTTGAAAAGAACACAATGTATTCCTTGCTTAAGTGTGTGAGATGTTTGACAAAGACAGGATATACATGCATTCTTTACTTCAGTGTCTGCGATGTCAGATAAGCATGAATACTGCTGTGTCGTTGTTTTTCAGTTTGTGTGCAGAAGTTAGATAGCTAAGACAATGCCTGAGCTCTCCCCTCTTCAGTTGAAAAAGGAAGTACTATGTAACCCATTTTGCCTTATAAATAAAGCGAGTAAACGGTGCTCGGTGTGTTAGTCTGCTCAGAGACTCTCACCCGTGCGCACGTCTTTGAAACTCTGAGTCGGTCTGCCAGTGTCTCATTTCTCTCTTACTGTGCTTTTACAAATGTCAACCCCTTGACAAATGGAAAAAGAAAAGCACCATCCATTCTCTTCCGGTCATCCTTTTCGGGGTCGCGGGGGGTGCTGGAGCCTATCCCAGCTGTCATAGGGCGAGAGGCGGGGTACACCCTGGACAGGTCGCCAGTCTGTCGCAGGGCCAACACACAGGGACAGACAACCATTCGCACTCACATTTACTCACACATTCACACCTAGAGGCAATTTGGATTATCCAATTAACCTATCCCCACAAGCTGCATGTCTTTGGGAGGAAGCCGGAGTACCCGGAGGGAACCCACGCAAACACGGGGAGAACATGCAAACTCCACACAGAAAGATCCCGGCCTGATGTTGGAATTGAACTCAGGACCTTCTTGCTGTGCGGCAACAGTGCTAACCACCGTGCAGATAAACTTATCTAATTAATCACACAGTTCATTCTTTTCTTTTTAGTTAGTTAACATATATGCATGCTTGCCATGAAAGTAAATTTACCTTCATTTTTTCCAGGCCTGTGGAGTTTAACCCCTCCCGTCATCACTTCAACTCAGACAGCAGCCAGATGACTATACAGTCTGTTGTCAGGAAGAACTTTGAGGAGTACGTCTGCACGGCTACCAACAAGATTGCTGAGAGCAGTGCTGCCATCATGCTTCAAGTCTTTGGTTGGTTTGATTGTGTTTCATTTCGAAAGCAGCTGTGCTTTAGTCAGATTTCAGACCAGAAAAACACCTTCTGTCTTTTTCTCTCTGTCAGAGTTCAACTTCAGGCCGTGTGCGAGTGGTGGATAATGTGTTGATGATTGATGAGGTGGTGCCCTCTGATGGTGGATTGTATTCCTGCATGGCCATCAGTTCTTCTGGAAATGCATCAAGAGATGTCGCCGTATACAGTAAGAGTTTTTCTCTGTCATATATGGTTAAATGGAGAAAGTGCCTTTATACTTTATTTATAACACCAGTGCATGTTACTGTTCCTTTTAAATTAATTTGTGTTTTGCTGTTGCTTCTCACTGAAAACCACACCTGTGAGTGGAGGAACAACCATAACATGTTTTGTCCAGCATTGGAAACAAAAACCAATCACTGACAAAAAGTCATCATTTACACTTTCAACTGCTCACAGGGGCGTAATTTCCAGGGGGGTTAGGGGGGTTACAGTGTCACGCCAAATTGTCATACATCCAACTGCTCTAAGTAAAAAATTCAATCAATTCACATGCACATCAACAGGCTCCCATATCCCAACACTTCCAGTGAGACGGCAAACAACGCAAACAGAACAGACAAACAACAAAACAAAACAAAAAAAGAAATCCAAAAGAAAAGGTAAAGCAGCAGAACTTCTGTCAGTGTAGCCCGGAGAAGCAGTGGCGCCCAAGCTATAAAAGTTATCAGCCACCCACTGAGGCCTACACTTCCGATCAAACAGCGTCGCTCAATTTGTTAACAAAGTAGCCCATATGAGGTTTCTGCAGAAGCCAATAAACAGTGTTGGGGAGTAACGGCATGTACCACCGTTACGTACACTCAACAAAAATATAAACGCAACACCTTTGTTACTGCTCCCATTCCCCATGGGATGGACGTAGAGACCTAAAATTCATTCCAGATACACAATATAACCATCCCTCCCAAACAGTGGTCACAAATCAGTCCAAATGTGTGGTAGTGGGCACATCTGCTATATTGAGATAATCCATCCCACCTCACAGGTGTGCCACATCAGGATGCTGATCTGACATCATGAGTAGTGCACAGGTGTACCTTATACTGCCCACAACAAAAGGCCACCCTGGAATGTGTAGTTTTGTCTCACAGCAAAATGCCACAGATGCCACAAGCAATGAGGGAGCGTGCAATTGGCATGCTGACTGCAGGAATGTCAACCAGATCTGTCGCCCGTGCATTGAATGTTCATTTCTCAACCATAAGCCGTCTCCACAGGCGTTTCAGAGAATATGGCAGCACATCCAACCGGCCTCACAACCGCAGACCTTGTGTAACCACACCAGCCCAGGACCTCCACATCCAGCAGGTTCACCTCCAAGATCGTCTGAGACCAGCCACCCAGACAGCTGCTGGAACAATTGGTTTGCACAACCAAACAATTTCTGCACAAACTGTCAGAAACCGTCTCAGGGACGCTCAACTGCATGCCAGTCGTCCTCATCGGGGTCTTGACCTGACTCCAGCTCGTCGCCGTAACAGACTTGTGTGGGCAAATGCTCACATTCGATGGCGTCTGGCACGTTGGAGAGGTGTGCGCTTCACGGATGAATCATGGTTCACATTGTTCAGGGCAGATGGCAGCTGAGAATGTCCCAGTTCTTGCATGGCCAGCATACTCACCGGACATGTCACCCATTGAGCATGTTCGGGATGTGCTTGACCGGCGTATACAACAGCGTGTACCAGTTCCCACGAATATCCAACAACCTCGCACAGCCATTGAAGTGGAGTGGACCAACATTCCACAGGCCACAATTGACAATCTGATACACTACTTGCGACGATGTGTTGCACTGCATGAGGCAAATGGTGGTCACACCAGATACTGACCGGTTCTGGGTCCCCAGACCCCCAATAGCGCAAAAAACTGCACATTCCAGGGTGGCCTTTTGTTGTGGGCAGTCTGAGGTACACCTGTGCACTACTCATGATGTCAGATCAGCATCCTGATGTGGCACACCTGTGAGGTGGGATGGATTATCTCAATATAGCAGATGTGCCCACTACCACACATTTGGACTGATTTGTGACCACTGTTTGGGAGGGATGGTTATATTGTGTATCTGGAATGAATTTTAGGTCTCTACGTCCATCCCATGGGGAATGGGAGCAGTAACAAAGGTGTTGCGTTTATATTTTTGTTGAATGTATTTAAAATACAAAATATGAGTAACTGTCCCTGTACTAACGCTCGGAGCCGCGGACCTGTTTTATATACACGCGGAATAGTTTTCTATACGAGATCGCTGCAAAAAGTGCAGCCTTACCTAATGTCCACCTTACTGTTACTCATTTATTTTATATTAAAATTTAAGAATCTAGTTGGTATTGGTATGGCGATTATCCTTCAGTAATAGTAATAAATCACACAGCAATAGTACTTTCATGTAGTTGTAAAAAGCATGAAAAAATATTAAGTAATCCAAAGTAATCAGAATACGTTACTCTCACTGAGTAACGTAAAGGAATATGTTACAAAATACATTTTAGGGCATGTATTCTGTAATCTGTAGTGGAATACATTTTAAAAGTAACCTTCCCAACACTGCCTATAAACACACTTATTTACCACCAAGTAAAATAATAAATGACACAAAATAAACACATACCAGCAGCGATGGGAGGCTTCAGGAAGATAATCCGCAGGTGATAACATGAGTAACACCAATCAACAAAAGTACAGCCAATTCAGGCTGAGGAAGCCGCAACATGTACGCAACTCCTAACTGTAACACCCAGGGAAGTCAGGTGACCGAAAGGCCGCATGCGGATAACAACAGGTGAGCGATTCAGGGACACTCAGATGGCAGCTACTATTTATAGCAGAGCCATCTAATATGATTGGTTAGTAGTTGGATTAAAAACAAAAGTACTGCATACAGTATTCATTCTGCTACACAGAGAAGTAATGCTGAAGAGCATATCCACTCTGGAAAGTATGCAACAGGTGGAGGTTCCCACACTCGCTTATGAGGTCGGTCAGTTCACAGAGATGAATATGAAAACTGTTTAATATGCTGTAGGCTACAAACAACAAAAGAAGAGAGAGGTCAAATATACTAAAACGGTCTGATTTGGGGGTGAACCAGAGCTCTGCATTTTTGCAGTGAGAGGACGGTGGTTCTGAATGTAGCCTCTTTGTCTTTGACAGCAATGTCCACTCCTCAGGCTTCTACCCGACAACAGGGTGACTACAGGGAGGAAATTCTGCTGAATGTTTTGTTGTTTATTCAATTTGTTCACTGCAGGGGAGTAAACGAGATGAATCAATGCTGCACAGTGAGACCAGCAATTTATTTCATATCAGCAAGTTTTCTAATTATATGTCTTGGTATAAGATACACTGCTGTAATATGCAGACTCTACTTCATCATTCCTGGTACAGAAAGCTTATGTTAGTCTTTTGAAATGTAAGCAGTGAACTTCCTCAGGAAATAACTGATGTCCAAGTCTCTTTTGTCCCAAATTTGTGTGTATAAACAGAGTAAACAGCAGTTCTGGTTCCTTTCTTCATGCTTAAACAGTGATAAAAATGATAAAGTCCAGTTCTGTAAACAGTTGCAGACTGCTGAGCAGAACGTCACAACCAGAAAACGACAAGTGAAACATACATATCTTACTCTTCAGAGAAGCAAACCTGAGAAAATGTCTTTTTCACCACCTAGTGCTGATCTTTTTTTTTTTCTTCCAGTATATTGAATAAAATGCAAGGTTTTTCCCCACCCTAGTTCTATTTTTCTTAAATGAAGCTTATGGGAAGGTTCAATGTCTGCTCGCTCCCATATGCTGCCAAATAAATCTAAGATTTATCCACTTTCCCACGCTGTCAAGCTGCTTGTGTCATCGCTGGGCTAGTCCAGTCATCTTCTCTCTGCCTTTTCCCGGCCAATCAACATTCGTGTCACGTACTTAAAATCTCACTGCGCATCTGTCTTTCTCCTTCGCGGACTCCTTTGTGCAACCCACCTCCTCCCCGTCTCCACTCACTCATCACTCAAGCTCCATTCAAGCCACCTTCATCTCCACCACCAGCATTTAGGCCATCTGAGTCTAACTGCCAAACATTTATCTGTATTATTATTGTTGTTATTATTATTAAGTCTTTGTTATTATTTATTTAGTCTAAAATATGTTGGCATAAAAATTAAAAAGGGCTATTGTAAAATTGCTAAAATCAATGTCAAATATAGATTCGATTCTTTCATTGCCTGCTCAAAATTTGCCCAAAACTTTTATTTGAGGCAATTTAATATTTCATTTTTCATGTTTTATTAAAAAGAAACTGGCAGGCACAAATTCACTATTTGGGACTCAAACACAGAGTTTGTATACTTGATGTTTTGTGCTGATTAATAAAGTGTCTTGCATGCAAATGCTCCAAATTAAAGAGATGGTCCTCACCTGCATCCATCAGATAGAGGAAGAGAGGGAATCAAGATTACCGCATCCATTACTGATGAACATTTTCACTGTAGCTCTCTTTTAAAATGGCCATATATGTATTTAAATGACTTCTGAATATATGTTTAGTTTTGACCAATACAATCTGTTGATTGTTTCTTCACTTTCTGTGTATAACTTCAGTTACCTAAAAGTATTAAGACAGTAATTTGGTTTAGATTTTCACAGGTCAGATTCGGGTTGCCTGCATTATACACTGGGCTGCCATGGCAAACTATATGCTGTAGTGACATTTTTCCTCCTTCAGTGATTGGTCGCCAACAGCTTTGAAAGTCAAAGCTGCAAAGCATTTGTTAAAGATTAATTAAGATTATTTAAATCAAGCATTTTTTAAAACCTGGACAACAGTGTGTGGCTTGCTCTTTGTCCTGCAAAAGAATGCTAAAAATCCCAATTTGGGGCGTTAAAAATGTAAAAAGAATCTTTAATGCAACATCTATAATCTCTTCTTAGCACCAAGACAGATACAGTCGACTGTTCTTTCTTTTTCTGATTTCCTCTCATAACAAGTTCAACACAGGACCTACAAAAAATGCTTAAAGGTGCGACAAATGTCAAATGTTGAACTATATTTGTTAATAATTAGGCATGTTCTATGCTTTCTATTGTTAGCTAGTTCATTTACATATCTTTGGACTCCAGTCACAACTCTATCTGTGAACACTTGGTCATTATTATAGTCCATGGTTAGACCAACGAAGAAAACTAAAAACAAAGAGAAAAAACTGAATCTGCACAGAACTCTTAAGCACTGTAGTTAATATGTAATGAAAACTATCATCACAGAGAGAAGTGAACAAATAACGACAGAGGTGAAACTACTTCCCATGCGACAATGTTAGGGTGGATCATTAGATGGCAGTATTTCCCCACGATTTTAACTATTGCTCCAAGAGACATGACAAATATTCTTTTGGGCTTTTAAGTAAACATTTCAATCTGTAAAGTCTTTATATTCTTTTGGAGATGACATTTCCTGCACACATTTAATTTGTGTAGAATTAGAGCACAGTAACCAAGTCAAGATTGGAATTTGTACTTTTATTGTTTGATGAAATAATGTGGTCTTTTCCCCAGTAACCCTTGTTAGAGTCTTAAAAGACATAAATATTAAATCTATAGTTAGAAAAAACATCTACTTTATCAATCAATCAATGATTCAATGAATCAATGAATCAATCTTTATTGACAGACGTTTCGTCTATAAAAGGATCATACCCTTTTTTAAAAATTCATAACCACAACTCCATTACAGTATGGAGATTTGTTCTATTAGTACTGTTAGTATGTTAAAATTGCGTTTGTGCTCCATTTACACTCACACTTACGCTTGAATGTTTTTCTTTGAGTAAATCACATCAAACACCCACATCCACTTTATCTTTTTTTAGCCGTTTTTACTTTTTTTTTTAAATAATGAATTATGATGAGGTACCCAGTTTACCCAACAGAAATAAATACTAATTTGATGACGCACTTGAGCAAGTCAAAGTCTCGATACCTCTCGGTAGCAGTGAAAGTGGCAGCTCTATGTGTTTCAGGTCTGCACGCTAGCCACGCCCCCTGCCTGATGCGTTCCTGCTGACTGAAAGCACATGACCAAGCGTGTTTACACCTGCAGTCTTTAGTCAGGCGCTAACGTCAACTGTGACACGGATACGCAAGCCTGTTTTTTAAACCAAGATAAGACTTGACCGTGGGGTGAGAGATTATTGTTTGGCAGACCCTCGGCTGGTAAGTTAGCCATATTAGAAAGGCCGCTGTTTTGCTTCAATAAGAAGGCTAGTAGCTCTTCCGTAGCAGCAGCTGCTGCTAGGTTAGCACACTAATGACTCTTGAGTAGGTTGCGACAGCAGCATCACCACCAAAGCAGGTAAAAGCTAAAGGTTTAACAGTTCACTCATGTATAAGTGGCTTCACTTCAGGCACTCTACTTAGCTTAGCCCACACGGTGTGTTTGCTTGCAATGTCATCGTTCTTTATGGTATAATCAACGTAAAATTACAATAAATGACTGAACGAGCTAGCAACGATTCAGTTGTTGGTTATGTTAACCCTTTAGCACAGCAGGTGTGGCGGACTGATAAAAAGTTAAGTCCTATTGACCAGATAGTGGCAGTTTTTGGTTGAATACAGCCTTAAACTCATTAATAGGTGTTAGCGTGTCTCAGTGTGAACTTGTCACAGAGGTCACAATCAACTGTCTGCTCTCAGGTAGCTTCCCGCAGGTTCCCTGTGTCTACGTGAGTTGTTGTAATCAGAGGTTAAACTGAGATTTGGCAGGTGAAGGCACAAAGATTGGCTGCAGCAGGGCCAAATAATTACTGTGAGTTAGAAGTAAGTTACATAAAAATGTGTTCTGTGATGTCCAGTAGATGTTTCTTTGTCTGCAGATTGTGATCAGCTGAACTGCCATGCTACTCCGATATTCCCTGCTCTTTATGGATTTAACCACCTGAATTCAACAAGATATAAGCAGATGTTAAGACAGTAAAAGGTAGACTTCGGTGAATGAGTCTAATCCGCATCAACTTAATCACCTTAAATATAAACTCATGTAACCCATTAGCAGTACCCAAGATATATTCAGTTCAACATACTAATTCTCTGTAAACTTGATAACAATACTGCAAACTAACCAGTGTAGCATGCAGTAAACTGCCTACTGCCATATTTTCATGTAAGCATTTGCAAAATGTTAGGCAAAAACATAATTCAACAACACATCATGCATAATCCAGTATCTGATTTAAAACTCAGAGACTGCTCAGCATGTGAAAATCCCATTCTTTAAAAATAAATAACTCATCTTTCTGGCATCTTTCTCCATATGTCAGTGATGCATGTTAACATTTTTTTCCTCTCCCTGGGAAAAAAAAAGCAACTGAGCATTTAGCTCACGGATGTATTTTGCAACACACTGCACGGATATAGTTTGTGCATTTGTTGATATTTGTTGAGCTGTTTTAAAGTTACTTTTTACAATACTTCCCCATTAAAAATCATTTCTTACCTCTTCTGTGGCACTAACTAGATGCAGACTACCGTGAAACCTTATTTAAATCAGCACCATTAATTGCATCACAGGGATGAAAAGGAAAAAGGGATGTGTTTAAGATGTAAATGAACCATGGGATGTCATTGTTTTCTTATTATTGAGCAAGTGTCTCCATGCCATCACTGGAAACAAGCACAACTCACTCAATAGTAAGATGCACTAACCTCTCTATCAGATGTAATTAATCATTAACTGAAGGCGGTGGGATGCTATTTCAGATTGTTCCAACCCACTTTAACCCCTGGTTGTCATGTTTTTGCATACATTACTGCACATATTTGATAAAGGAACATCCATACTGGGATGGTAGTATGAACATTTTAAATGAATCAAATGATTTTGGTTGCTCCCAAGTCAAAACAGCAGTTTATTTCCAATGAAAAAATGGCAATATTAAGAACAGTATTAACTGTAAATACTGTATACTGTCTTCGGTAGCTCTAGCCCATCTGTATCCCAGGAGAAACAACCCCTCTTTGGCCTCTGGCTCCAGGAAGCCAGAGCTCCTTGCTGTCCAACATGGATGAGACGGATGTTGAACGTGAGTCTCTTCCCTTCCCTACTGAAGGCTAAGCCACATGTATTTGACATTGGTCAATTTAGCTTTCTGAAATGTTGTCCATCCACTTATGTTTACTCCTTTTCTGCTCCGATATGCTTCTGAGGTTGTTTTCTCCTTTCAGAGGTGACCCTGGCTCTTCTTGATGCAGCCACCGATAAAGACTCAGAAGTCCAGGAACAAGTCAGGAAGTCTATTTTGACTCTGGGAAAACAGCAGCCAGACCGAGTGTTGGCCATGTGTCAGGACTACCTCCTGAAACACCCTAAGGTAACAACCCAGAATAGTGAGAGTCCTTAGGAAGACGAAAGTCAGCCATAATTACGTAACTAAGAAAACAACTGCAAAGTCGTTTAATGTTTAAAAGCAATATGGACTGTTAAATCTATTTTGAGCCTGTTTTTCTGCATTTTTTTCCCGCACACAGATGCAGAGACTTTTGATACCGCTGTAGCCACTGAATTCATTCAGTTCATTAGTTGGCTTTTTTAAATTTAGATGGTGTAAAATGTTCTTGGTGATATATTCTTTGCTTATCTAAAGGCAGTCCCTGACATTCAGCAGAAAACAGAGTCATGCTGTTATGTTTCAGATTAACTGCTCCTGTAGCATTTTAATTTCCTGTTTCACTCCATTGTGTTCCTGTTCTCCTTTATGTTAATGACCTTGTCAGTGAGGCTGATACTGTTTTCATCTTATTAATCCGTCAGTATCATCATGCTAAAATGTGCTTAGGGAGACATATACTATAACAGAAACTACCACAAAGGCTATTTTGGAAGCTCTGCCTTTCTATGGACAGATTTTGACAACAAGGTAACACAGCTTTGGGAGATGCAGTCATCAGATTTTACGCTTGTACTGACATCAAAATGAAGGCTGATTTCTGTGTGGTCGGAGAGCTTATTGGCATAGTGACTGATGTTATTCCATCGCAGACCAGCCTGTGGTCCTCTTTTTTTTTTTTTTTTTTTTTCTCCATGCTTTTATATCGCCTCTTCATATCTTCCTCTTCTTCATCTCATCTTTCTTCTGTAGCTGGTGGTGAGCCACAGAGTTGTGATTCTTCGGACTATTGAGCTGATTGTTAGCTGCAGGATAGAGGAGATCAGTCCTTCCAGGATAAAGAGTATTATCTCCCTGGCCTCAGATGAAATGACTCGATCAAAGGTAAATTATTTATGTTTGTGAAGGTTCTCAGTCGCCCAGGTCATCGTAGTCTAAGGAGCTTGGAAAGAAAAGCATCTGGACTTCTTTAAGTGGACCTTTCACCTCTCATCAGAGAAGCTTCTTCAGTTCTTCTTCTTTAGAGCTAAAGAAGCTGAGAGGTGTAACGTCTTCAAGAAACTTAAAGAAGTCCAGATGTTTTTCTTTCTAAGCTCCTTTGACAAAGGTAGAATATTTACTTTTAATCATTGATTTTTGTGTTTTTTAAGAGTGTGGACATTACATGATTGAGTTTTGATTAAGATATCTTAAAAGCCTTAGTCATACAGTTTCGTGTGGCCCCTTTCTTACATCCTCTTCATTGTTGTTCTGCCTTCATGGTTGATTCAGGAGGTCATCCCAGACTGGCAGCAGGCAGCCAGTAATATCTTGGTCGCGGTGGGTAATAAGCACATCAATGACATCATGGAGGAGATACTAAGCAAGTTCCAGCCAGGGGTCCTGCCTCACTTCTTTGTAGTTCAAACACTGGCCAACCTCTCTGATTCAAATGGTAAGGACATTTTTACTGGCGTACATGAAAGGAAAAATGTGCAGTCTGTCTTTAAGGAAGCCCACATACAGGCCAGGGTAGGATTTTGGCTGAGAAGAAAGGAATTGAGCGGTTGCTGAGAAAAGCTGAACCTGTTAAACCTGTCCAGTAAGAGCACTTGCAGGTCAAAGATTTTGCACAACACCAGGATTTTTTTCTTTCTCTCTGTTTTTTAGGAGCACTCTGTGATTACAAATGATTAGGGCTCATTTTTTCCACTAAGTATGGAGTCATACTGGCAGCAGTAAGATATTTTTCAAAACTTCTGAGCTGATGTGTACTTTTCTAATGGATTAGTAAAACTTATTTAGAGCCCTGAACTTCAGTGTCTGTGCTCCAAGTATGGCAGCTACCAAAGTAGCATGTCAGGTAGTTAAACAGAGTTTGTCAGTCTTTAAAGGGCCTTTAAAGTGCGGCTGACGTTACTAATCCTACATTTGAATTTGAGCATGTGTTTTATGGCATGAATGAAGTTGTTGTTTTTTTTCTCCCCAAACTCCATAAAATGAAATCTGGAATAACTTAAAAGAAAAATAATCAGAGTTGTCTGAACTACTCATGTCTGAGTGTCACTTATTGTGGTAACAGCCAAATAACTGATAGACAAATCCATTTGAATTATTGTATAAAAATTAGTCTCATAGTGCAAAAATAATGCCAATGTATGTCTCACTGCTGTTATAGAGGAAGAGGGAAATGTAAGCGTGCCATAAATGTGTAATCTGTTCTGTTCTCTAGTTTATGGCATGGTGCCGTTTCTGAATGCTATTCTGGGAACCATGTTACCCATGCTGAGCATGGCAAAACAGGACAACATAAAGTGGGTCTTCTCTTCTGGTAAGAACCACCTGACCTGTTTTCCAGTGGTTTCTTAGATTTTGACTGAACAAACCAAACAAAAAGTGCAGCTTCACGATGTTCGCGTATTTGCTTTGCCTGCTCTTTACAGTCACACGGCTTTTCTGTTTCCTTTTTTGTTGTTTTTTCTCTCCCTGCAGCTCTGTCTCATTTCAGCGACAGTATCTTGGAGTACCTGGCCAACTTAGACAAGGCTCCAGATCCTTCAGTCAGAAAAGACACGTTCTCCAGTGACATCTATGCTGCTTTTGAAATCCTCTTCAATAACTGGTTACAAAGCAGAGAGCCCAAGGTAGGTTGATCGTGCAAGATGATATGAAATGCAGTGGACTATACAACTGAAAAACCACCTACATTTTGCAAGAAGTCATGGGTTGAGGCATTGTTGAAGGAAGCTGAATCATTAAGGAAGCAGAAGTAAGCCATCCAAAGCTGCAATGACAAATAAAAAAATAAATGATAAAAGCTAAATTAATTTTCTCACAGAGAGAACACTTGGTGTAATTTACTCTCCTATCCTGGAGAGACACTGTTTTATTGGGAAATTCCCAAAAAAATGTTTTTTGAGTTTTCTGGAAGGTGCAATCTGTTTTAGTCAACAAAAGAGAGTCACAAAACTCAACTAGAAGAGGGTGACATCTTTACTTTTTGTACTGACTCTATATTAATCTGTGTTACTGAACCAAACAATTAAACCGTTTGTTGCACAATTGGGAAGATACAACTGTTTATTAGAAGAGTATTTAGTTAAATTATCTCAGAAAGAGGCTTGTTCTGGGAACTAATATTTATTCAATCACAGGTTATTGATGTGAAGGTCATTCTTATTACACATATGTCCAAGTACTCACCTAATCTTTGTCATCTCTATCACCTCATATTCTGACTTTTCTTTTCTGTTTGGCTTCCAGTTGAGGCTGACAGTGGCTGAGGCGGTGGGATCAATGTGTCATCTGATGGCCAGCGACAAACTGGAGGAACAGATTCCCAGACTTGTTCCTGCCATCCTGTCCCTGTACAAGAAAAACAACGAGCACTACATCATTAGCAAGGTGGGCACAGTGTGATGCATCAGTGTAGGGATTGTTTATTATGGGTTTTTGTAGAAAGTATAATTTATGTAAGGAAATGGAGGACCATTACTCTCTGAGCATCTCTAAACTCTGTCCTGGCTTTAAGTAGAAGTGCATCTTAAACTGAGTCTGAGCCTTTGCGTGAGTGTACCTGTTTTGTTTTTCTAAACAGAGTCTGTGCCAAGTCCTAGATGCATCTGTCAACATGGGCAGCAGGGTGCTGGAGGCACAACTGGAAGCTCTGCTCTTTGCACTGCACCAACAGGTACACTTTAAGTGCATTTCTTTGCATGGTAATAAATTGGTATCATTGATTGTGTAGTGTATTGATGAGAAACAAATGGTTAGAAGAATTGTTTCTCAGTATTTCTGTTTGGTGCTGAACTACTTATGGTATTGAAAGCACAAATCTGTGAATGAATGGACTGGGTTAATTCTTGCGAATTGCTCACCTGTGCTGCTTTTCTTAGTTGATGAATCAAATGACCGTAACTGTTACTGAGGTCACACATTTTCACATCCTTGTGACTCAGCTGACACTTGGCCTGATGCCTGCGTGTTGCAAAATTTCACCTCAACTACGTAATGTGATGTGATGGCATAATGTTACAGCAGCAGTGTCTGTTACAGTTCCTTTTGTAATTTTTTTTCCCTCCATTTTATATATGTAATATTTAACGGTGCTTAAAAGCGCATGTTGCTGTTAAGAATGTGTTCCTACAACATTTTCAGTTCTTATTTTCAGCTGAGAAGTGTACCCGAAGTGGGAAAGTGGTGGCACATGAAGCTTTTCAAAAACAATAAACACATGTGACTTTGTGCTGTAAAAACAGACCATGTGCTCAGACTGTTAATTTTTTTTATTATGGTTTTCAAAAATGCACTGGTCCATGCAAAAATGAACTCATGTTAATATTCTCCCATTCTTCAGCAGCAGGAGAACACCATCATCCCTATATATGATACAGCTGCAGGAGAGCGTTTATACAAATGTTTTATTGTCTTTAGCTGCTTGATTTGCACTCTGACTTGTAGATTATGAGCAGAGTCCTTGTTATGTAAAATTATATCAGTCCCATTTTTAATATACAAATGCAGTGATTCGTATTAGGTAGATATACATTTCCTGGCTGTCACTGATCCAAACACACATCTGCACCCATGACACCCGAAGCCACAGAAACCAAATTAGAAAACTGTATTTTATCCATGCTGAATAACACATACGCTGTTATTATCACAGCTGTTTTAATACAAGGGATAAAGGTAATGGTAAAAATATTATTTAGAATAATGCGACATGTAGCACAATTGTGTTATAGTGAGCCATTTTTAATGACATCTAAAATAATCTAATCTACCGCGACCATTATTTTCCTGATGTAACTAAAAGTCACCAGAATAGACACCATGATGCTCTTCCCTTGTTTCTACCAGGTGTCTGCCCCTGTTGACTACAGTAACCCTCCTACTGTCAAGAACCACAATGAGGTCCTGCGCTGCTTCAGTTTGATTGGTACTAATTTTACTTTTATTTTTCTTCTTATGTTGATGTGGAGTGCACAGTGACAGCTGAATGTTGTCCGGTCAAGCTTTTCTATCTGGTTTAGCTCTGGAGAGTCACAAGAGCAGTAATGAGATGTGCATTAGCGTGTTAGACCCAGTTTCCACCACAGGATAATTGCATTAACTGTGGCAGTTTGTGGACTGCTCTTATCCTCTGTCTTGCTTTGCTTGCCTTTTTTTGACCTGATTATTACATCTGTGTCAATTTATGCATTTCACATTTAAATGTATTTATTTTATTTTTTTTAAACTTCTAATTCTCTCCCTTTAGCGAACTCTTTCCCAGATCGCCTGGTTATGTTTGTTCTTCAGAAGTTGGAGAACAGTAATGAGAGAAGCAGGATGGGCTCCTTGGCTGTCCTCCGTCACCTCATCAACTCCTCCAGTAAGGAAATACAATAACAGCTCCAAGCATGACACACACTATTCCCTGATCACACACTTGCCTGTTTTACGGCACACAGACATTTCAAGACAAGTAAGAAGCAAATTGTTCAGTTTACCTAAATCACGTGATAGTATTTATGTATCTATGTGTGCATACATAGAAGTGTTGATTCATTTGATTATTTAAGACTTTGCCTTTATTAGTACCTGTGCATTACAGCTTCTACTATGGAGAGCAAGAAGCTGCTGATTCTGGCCAGCATCAGACAGCCGATGGCTGACCACAGCAACAAGGTAACGCACGCACACACACACACACACACACACACACCTTTTTATTTTATTTTTTTTTGACTATCATGCTGTTAGATGGATGAACATATTCTTCTTGTGTTTTACTCTTTTCCTTAAGCTTTTAGTTGTTTAGACAATGATGTCATTGTTTCCCAGGTGAAGAAGCGTGTGGTCCAAGTGATCAGTGCCATGGCTCATCACGGCTACTTGGAGTTAGAGGGAGGAGAGTTACTGGTTCGATTCATAGTTCAACATTGTGCTTTACCTGACACGTATCAGGTACAACTCCTTTTGTGTTCATTTCCCCCTTTTTTTTTTTTTTCCTGATTTGTATGGAAGTTCTCTGTTAGTTGCATTTTCAGTGCTGTATGTGTGTGTTAGTATGGTGGCTTTTTGTTGTATATATGTACACGATGTACAAAATGGTAACAGTAAAAACAAATATCATTTTCTGTTTTCCATGTGATTAAAATCTAAGGTGCAAACATGAATGATGACATGCAAACAAGCCCATTAATGCCCAGACATTCATAATCATTCACAATTCATAATTCACAAATGAGCTTTAATACTTTATCTTAAAGTCTATAAGATTAATGAACTATATGGAGCTGAAAATGACAGATTCTGCAGATGTGAAACATCAGTCCTCTCACAGATAACCTGAGGACTTTAGCACCCCAGATTAAGGAAGAACTGTACAGAAGGACCAGCAAAGATGTTTTTAAGTAAAATATGTATTACTACCTGTGCCCTTTTCTGTGTGTCTTCAGCGGAGTCAGAGGCCCACAGATCCAGAGGAGGTAACTAACGAGTCACTCAGGTCAATGTGTGACAACACCCTTCATCTCCTCACTACCACTGTTGGACGACTAGCCGATGTATGTACCCTTTCTACCAGTCTGATCTGATAAATATTGTGTATATATATATTAACATGTGTTGTTCAGGAAACGGTGTTAGCAGCAGGTGTTTCTTATGTCTTTATTTTATGCTGTGCATGTGTGAAACTTCCCTGACTAGTAGTGTAGGTCAGTTAAATTTGATTTGTACTACTAGTCAGTTAAAAGTGTTACGTTTAAGAACTTTGCTGTGATATTTAACATGTGTGTTTTCTTGTTTGAAGGTACTGTGGCCAAAGTTGCTGTTTTATCTGACCCCTTCACAGTACACCAATGCCACTACTCCTCTTTGTAAAAGTCTCATAGTGCTGGGCAGCAAGAAGAAAAATAACCAAGAGCCCAGCTTCAAAATCGACTTTACACGGGAAGGTACATGGCTATAGACACTTCTTTATGTAACGTGTGGAAAGCAGTGTGCTGTAAGGGGTCTATGTTGAAATGTTGTGTGTGGAAGTGGAAAAAATAATATTATAAATAACTTCATAAGCATTGAAATTTGTTCTTACGTCTCTTGTTCTTGTTCTGAATGATCAGTTTAACCTAAACATGTCTCATCTCTGTCCTTTAGTCAATCTACCATCTCCACAAACACTGATGATCAGACTGCTGGTAAGCAAATATAGAAGCATCGGCTAAACCTAATTCCCTTTTTGCATCTTCAGTATTCAAATAAAGGCTTGCCAAGCATCCCATCTAATAATTGGCTGGAGCAAAATTTTTGTAATAAAATTAAAAAAAAGAAAATGAAACAAAAAGAAAAAAGGACTGCATGGATTTATTCTGCTAATTTAATCCCCGGTGTGTGTGTGTGTGTGTGTGTGTGTGTGTGTGTGTGTGTGTGTGTGTGTGTGTGTGTGTGTGTGTGTGTGTGTGATCTGCATATAATGATGGGGTGTTATATGCATACTGTGAGTGAAAGTTAAGTCTGTATTTGTGTTTTTTGTGTGCGTGCATGCGTTTGTTTCACTCTCTATGGCTTTTAATCCCAAATTCTTTGTAGTTGCATTTTTTTCTCTAGCTCCTCCTACCACGGAGCAATAACCAAGTTAGACAGATTTACTGCAATTGTTTGTCTTTTATGTGATCTGTGATATAAATGATACGTATCTGTTTTTGTAGGTGAATGCAGCTTTTCCATTCAATAACAGAGATCATGGCGCTCCGTCCCTCTCTCTCCTCCAAATCCTCAGTATTAACATTCACCCCAATGCTGAGGCAGTCTGGGACAAAGAAATAGCTCCACTGCTTACAGTACTAGAGGGTATGAAAATATGTGCACATACAGTAATCATTTTATGCATTTATTTGTATTATACTATATATGTGCTTTGCTGTAGTTACACAAACTGGCACTTTTGCCCTTCAGGGGTTCTCATGCTTGGTTTTTTTTTGTTTTTTTTTTTTCTTGTAAAGATGATCGTCACCTTGAGTGTCATCCTCATGCACAGTATTTTTCACTATGCTGCTGCCAGAGCTTTCTGACTGTGGTTTTTGGTTTTAACAGAGTCCGCTGCAGAGAGTCTGGATAAGAAGGAATGGGACAAGAGGTTACTGGAGGTGTGTGGGTTTATTTTTAATATTCCCTCTTCAAATGCATTAGTGATTTTCAGCTGAATAAAACAAAAATATCGTCCCACTTATTTGGGAAGAGAGTGAATGATGGTTGTCATCATTATTAGATTATTTATATAGTTAGACTGTTATGATCCCTGCTTCGTCAAAAAACATTTAAGTCAATTAATTTGATCAAAGTCATCCTAACGGTGCTAAAACTGTCCACAGCTCTTGTCTAAAACCCTGACAGCACTTGATGATGATAAGTGGGTATGTCAGTTGGCAGCTGAATCAACCAGATACCTCCCTACATATAACAACGCCTTAGAGGAGAAGGTAGGTACCTTTTTAACAGTAAAGGTTTATTAAATCAGTTCAGAGCTGCTAAGACTTCAAAGCAAACTTAATTTAGAAGTGAAAAATATGGAGCAGGTAGAGGGTGGTAATAAATCTAAGAAAAACGTCAGAATTTCTGACAGTAAAATTGTCAATTTCCAAGAGAAGAAAACTGCAATATTCTAAGATTTCCATCACAAATATGAGACCACAGTTCACACAGCACACATTAGCACTAAAATGATGCCCATGGTACTCCTTGTGCATATTTTGGCAAGACTGTGCAATGAGAGCTGATGCCAAACGTTCATCATCTCACCCAAATCACCAAGTTGTTTTCTTCTAAATGGGTCCATTTTTTTTCATGCTAATATTATGAATCATATTTAAATCACAAGTATTTCTTCATTCTTAAATCCAATTGCAAGGTATAATTTGATTTGGTCATCTGCTGCAGACATAATGAATGCTTAGCAGAACACATAAAATTTATATTTATTTATTTATATATATATTTTTTGATTGTATACAGAAAGTTGAAAAGTTACACCTGACCAAGGGTGTAGCTTGAAAATAAACAAAACTTAACTAGTAAATTTTGTATAGTATAATTGATATCATAGATGTTCCTCTTATAGGAGAGAAAGATATGAAAATGCTGCTTAGATATTTATATAATGAGCCTTTTTTTTTCCCTTTTTTTAGAGCTTCCTGTATCGATGTATAGGAGTGACTCTCCAACACTGTTTCAATAAAGACCTGGTCAAAAAACAGCTGCATGAAGTTCTCCTCGCAGCTCGGCACAATGATGCAGTCGAAAGAGAGGTACCTGAAACTTTCACCTGACAATATTCTTTCGTACAAAACTCATGTCACTTTCGATGTTGTTGCACAGGTTTATAGTCTGACTCTAAATCCCCGTCATCTGCATCTCTCAGGGAGTGGCGATGGGCGTCGGTCTGTGTGCAAATAGCCACTTGGAGGGAACTCTGGCCAAGCTGGATGAGTTTGGAAAATCGGATGCCTTCAAGAAGTCACCGAGCATCTTTAACCTGCTGAAAGTACGATGGAAAATGTGCAAATAACAAGTTTCCTTATGTTTATTTTATGTAGAGCAGTGTTCATTTAGACGTCAAATTTTGATTTGTTCACAATCTTTTGACCAAAATCTCATTCTAAAAAAATCTAAATTATTGTAGTTTTAGCTAAATATCATAAGATATGAGACCAAATCTGACGTTGGCTACATTATAAAGTGTGAAAGAGTGTCAAGTTTTGTTGGTGACAGTTTCTCAACACTGTTTATTTTCCTTGACATGAAATATCAAATGTGTCCATATGTCTACTCTTCTCTTCCTCTCATATGTTAATTTAAGATCAGAGATTACTTCTGACTGGATCACTTCCATATTCCCACCCATCTATACACCTGTCTCTTAGATAGTTCTTATTGGATCTTGTCTCTGCAGAATATTTTCAATATTTTTTTTTCGTTGACAAAAAGTGGCAACACATCCCGTCATCGTTTTTGTCCTCGAGCATTATTTTTTATTTCCTTGTCAGCTTGTTTTTATTAGGAAAAAGTGTGACAAAAATTATTGGTTAACAAAATGAATACTGATTGTACAGTTTTTTTTTACAAAAAACAAAACGGCTGGTTATTCCTTTCTTGTCTAACCTCAGGAGCGTAATGATGTCGAGGTGGAGAAGGTGAAAAGCACATTAATCCTGTGCTACGGTCAGGTGGCTGCGAACGCCCCTCCAGAAAAGATTCTGAACCGCATTGATCAGGACATCCTACGCTGCATCAGTAAACATTTCAACACCAAGGTATGGAAACACAGAGAAACAGTCCTGTGATTTAGTAGTTTGCCATTGTTTGAGATGGTGTTGCTGGGTGTCACAGACTCCTGCATCACTTAGGTCAGCGGTCCCCAACCCCCTGGCTGGGGACCAGTCTGTGAGTCGTCTGGTCTGTGCCGCGAGAGTTGAGGCTTAGGTGTATATATTTGAAAGAAATATTTACGCATTACCATAGCGACCAGAGAGCATTAAGGGGCAGAGAGGAGGATGTTACTCTCAATGCTGTCGGCGCATTTCAGGAGGACGCTGCTAATAAAGTTACACAATTACACAGTGAATTTGCCTTTATTATTATATTTACAAAATACCACAGTTTTTGTCTTGGTCGTATCATTTTATTTTGTTGTATTTATCCGCAACACCTTAAAGGCCAGTCTGTGAAAATATTGTCTGACATTAAACTGGTCTGTGGTGCTAAAAAGGTTGGGGACCGCTGACTTAGGTGATCAGACAGTTCATGAGAAGAAAGAGAAAAAACAGCAAACTGAGCTAAAATCCAGGTCTGATGCTACAGGCAGTGAACAAGGAAACTCTTAATTTTAACAGCTTATTGATGAACATTTTATTTGACTGAATCCTGCAGGAATCAGGGCTGTGTTTGTATGTGAGCTCATTCCTTATCACCTTTTCTTTATGCAGGTTCTGGGGATTAAAGTAGAGACAAAGGTATCGTCACAGGAATCCAGGAGCTTTGTCTTTAATCCTTGCTAGTTAACATTTCCTCTTTCTTCAGTTTGATCTCACCCTCCTTTCTTAATATATTTCTGCATAAAATCTGCATACTTTTGGTGATATTGTCACTAAAATCATACATGAAAGTCTTCAATTTGAGAGCGCTGTGCAGTAAAACAGCCTTTTCATTATGCTTCAACCCAGCTTCACTGCATACATGTGAAGTTTCACGGTGCAAGAGCACCAGACTTTACTGTCCTCTGAAGGCATTCATGTATGATCGATCACTAACATGTTTCCAGTGTGGTGGTGGAGTTTATGTTGATTTTTAAAATGCAATTTAAAACTTTTTTACAATCACCTAATAGCAATGAGACTAAAATATATCCCAGCTAAATTTGGTTGTTGAACTGTCGGAAACCATATTGAGCATCACTTCTTATTGCAATAAGGGACCGTGGTGTACTTCTGGGAAATGTAGCTTCAAAGTGATGCATCACTGAAAATATCTCACACACTCACTTCAGGAAAGCTTGAAAGATTTTTTTATCTTTTGTTGTCGGCTCTCAGCTACAAAGAGCAGATGATAAGAAACTAGCAGACCACCTTTCTTACATTAGTCCTTACTAAATAATATTCAGGTTTACGACAATATTGTATTATGTGTGTGCTGTTAAGCTGTTAACATTTTGTCTTGTGATTATAATCATTTGGGGCAAAGAAACAGCTGTGTTTACGGCATTGTTCTAGTCAGGGTGACATTGATAAATAACACCTTCAGGTCCGTCTCTCTCTGTTCTTCACTATAAGCTCTACTCTTTCTTTCTTTTTGCCTTATTTGCTTAAAGGTTGATTGCTGTTACATTACTCACTGGTGACTCGCACGCTGTGTGAACACCTTTTATGTCTTACTGATCAGAGCTTGCAGATGTTGTGTTGTTCTACTGATCACCTCACATTTCTTTCCATCCATAGGCATGGAGGATCAATCTGCAATATACATGTTGGATTGATTCAATTAATTAGCTGACTGATTTATTATTATATGTATTTTATTGTTTATTTTTACTATGCTTTGTTTAGAGTTGTGTCTGCTAAAACAGGTTTGCAGTGCATCTTGTTCATTCTTGATAACGGAGACTGCCTCTTGACCCGAATCATTTTCTCTCTTTGTTTTTTTTTGTTGTTTTTTTTATGTCTTTGTGCGTCATTTGTCTTTATTTTGTGCACCGTCATCTCTGCATTTTCCCAATACAGGACCTGACTATGAAGCTCAGTTTGATCCAGAGTGTTGGCCTCATAGCCAGAGCCATCAGTGAGTGTGTGAAGAAACAGGGCTACATCTTCTCTCGCAAGCAGGAGCTCATTACTGTTATGCTGGTCAGTGGAAATTAAGGGCCAGCTTCTTGTTACACAATAATTGCAGACAGTAAGAACAGCAGACATGTTCTTGTCTTTTATTTTTTTCACTGGTCAGGACTTCATTAAGGCAGAGCAAGCTGATGCACTGAGGACTCCAGTACGCCAGCTTGTGATGAGCACGTGTGCCAACCTTATGTATCCTTCACTTCAGTGAAGAAACTGAACTTTGCAAAGTAATATGACACAAATTAAGTCCCTTAATAATAGAGACTAACAGCTACTGAATATATGTACAGAGCGCTTACTAATAAATGAGTGTTTGTAGTAGTTAATCTTACTGTTTGCACTGAATGAACTGTAAAACTTTGATTTGGGGTGACTTCCTTTTGCAGACTTAAATGATAACCACAGAACTCAAAGTCAACAGAAGACAAATACGAGGCAGCACTTTGCTGACGTGAAATGAATCATCAGTGACTGAAGCTCTGTCATCTCCCAGTGTTTTATCTTTGACCTTAATGCCTCAGTCCACTGGACCCTCCGATGAGCGAGAATGAGAACTTTGACTTGCTAAAGGTGTGTATCAACAGTGTGTTCTGTCTGCCAGCTGAGACGAACACTCCAGAGAAAACTAAAGAAGAGGAGCCACTCGACCCCAAGCAGAGAAAGGTGAAGTGAGATAGACTGAGATCTGCTGTAGTTTGTTTGTACCACCTCTGATCTTTATAGCAAACTTTGTCTGTCATTGTAGCCAAGTATTTTAAATGCTGTCATGCTGTCAGTCAATATATTCTGGTGGATCTCTACAGGCGCTGTACAAAGACACGCTGGCTGCTCTGCAGGAGCTGCTGAAGAGCGTATTGGCTAAAGATCCAACACCCGACGGTTTACAGAATGTCTTTAAGGTGAAGCCTGCCGCTTCAGCAAATGCTCTTGTTTTCACTTGGCTATTCAATATGTTATTTATTTAATTTTTTAAAAATAAATGAGGTCATTTTGTCATAAGATTAAGGGGCTGATGAAAATCTTTACTAGTAGTTTTGGTCGAGCAGTAGAAGAATGGGGAATAAAATCAATACAGAATAGTAGCACAGTGTTTTACATGGTGATAATAGATCGATTAAGGGAAACAAAATATCAATATTCTATTAAATAAATAATACTTCTATTAGAAAAATAATTTAAATACTCTCTTACCATCATCCTGACATAATGTTGACTCAGTTTAATGCAAGTGAGAAACTGTCCAACACTGGACACACTTAGCTCGACTAAAGCTAGCTCCTACTTCAAAGCACGCTGATGGCTCAGTCACAGCAGCCTCCTCACGCTCCAGCATTGACAGCAGGTTTTAGTGAAGGGTCTAAAGCAGGATCTGCTTAACAATCTCATTTAAAGCACAAAAAATAAAGGCAATAACTTTATCTTATAGAGTAAAACAAATACTGAAATAGTTTAACTTTGAAGACAAATCACCTTTTTAAACTGAAATATAAATTCCAAAATATGCTTTTGAATATATTCAGCATATGTTAAAAGTACAATAATATTATATTGTGAGTGAAGTATAGTGACAATATTGTATCATTAGGTATCTGGTGATTCTAGCACTATTTATTTCTGGTTTTAAGTGCATGATACAAATTGCTCTTTCTCTGCTTTTAATTTTAGTTTCTGTCAGTCCTGCTCACGACTCCAGTTCCACAAATAACTTTATAAAAATCTTTAAGTATTGTAGACTGCCATACAGTAATGATTGACTTTAACATGCCAGTATCATATCGTAGTGTACGTGTAAAGCTTTTGTAAAGGACAAAGTAAAGCACTATACAAATACAGGCCATTTACCATAGTGTATGTAACCTGCGTTTTCTGATGTGACTTCCTTGTGCAGCACATTGAATCATGGTTGAGTTCTGGACAGGACCACGAGAGGGAGCGAGCTATCACAGCCACAGCTCACATACTGGCTTACTACCTGGATAACCTGACTGTCAAGGTACACACAAAAACATAGGGCAGATATATTGGTGACAAAATGTTTTTATAATTCAATGGATAATCGTGTAATTACCATTTAACAACTCAAAACTTTGTGTAGAACATGGTGTCTTTCCACAACCTTGGAGCTCTGCTGGGCCGCCTGTCTCCACGCTGTTCGGACCCTGTCCCTGCCGTGCGCGCTGCTGCCGTCGAGTGCATACACACACTCCTTTATATACAACTTCGATATGAAGGTACAGTCATGTAACGCTTTGACATTTTATACATTGTTTTAAGGAAGTACCATGTCATAAAGTGGGGAAAGGTAAGGAGGCAATGATGAGACCCTGTCTGTTATTTTGTTATTAGTTTATAAAAGGAGCAGGGGTTGGATAATCTGGAGTTGAACTGTGAATAATTATTGTCAGTGTAAAACTTATTTAAATATTTCTATCCCTGTTCCTAGGATTCTCTTTGGATTATAAGGATGAATCTGTGGACTCTCTGCTGTTGTTAAAGGATCGGCTGGAGAACCCTGACCACTCAGTTCTGTACAAGACCTGCTCAGACCTTACCAAGGTACGCGCAGGAGAGCTGCAAACTGCTTTATTGCTCGTGCTCAATACTTGTTTTCTTGCCAGTGTGGATTTTATCTTTTAGTATGACACTCAACAATATGTTTGTGCAGTTATCTGTTGTAATGCGTATAGTCTGTCACACTCTGTCCACCATAATGTAGGTGTGTGTGTGTGTGTGTGTGTGTGTGTGTGTGTGTGTGTGTGTGTGTGTAACTGTATCTTTCCCTGCATGAAATCAGGTGATGAGTAAGCGTCTGCCTCAGCAGCAGCTGACGACATTGGTGTTCATGCTGTTTGAAGGGCTTGTCGACAGCCAGACAAACTGCTGCCGAGCTTCAACTGTCATTCTGAATACTCTGCTCAAGAACAGAGGAGGCGGACTACAAGATATGGTAACGCACGGACTGCCTTTAGTTGCATTTTCTTATGCCTGTACAGTCATTGCATATGATATAAAGTTGCAAAAGAGAAATCTCTGGAATCACTGACATTTCCTTATAAATAAATGTATACAACATTTGCCTACTCACAAATTTGGGGGATAGCTTTCACAGAACCTTAAGAAGAGGCATTTGAGCGATCCGCCAAGCAGGGAAAAGCAGCAACAAAGCAACAAGCACTTCTAAAGATCTGGATGTTATTCAGCCCGCGAAAACAACTAATTGTCTACAAGTGAATAAAATTTAAGACTACTGCTACTCTCCTGGGAGTAGGTGTCCTTCAAACATCAAAGGGAATAACACTCAGTCTTGGGAGTTGAAGAAGACCAAAGGGCTGCAAAAAACGGCACTGTAAATCTTTAAACCTTGTTAAAGTCTTTGTTCATGTATTCATAAAAAACACTGATCGGGAAAACGCCTAATGAAGGGGAAAGTTTTTTTTTTATTTTTTTTAAAGACCACTTTGAAGGTACAAACTACATTTAAAAACTCAAGATTGGCTGCTTTGCAACCCAAGGGCCAAGAAATCTTTGAATCAATGAGTGAGCAATAAATTCAGAACAGAATTAAACAGCAAAGTGGTTTACAAAAAAAGACAAAGAAAGGAGGAAATTCCACTTTTTTGGAGCCTCTTAGCTCTGACCTGATTCACATGATCTGGTGTGACCTGTAGAGGCCTGTTAGGTCAAGACATCCCAGAAATGTTGATGAAATATTTCTGAGAATTAAGCAGGACATGGAAAGTATAGCTGTTACTGGTTTAGTTAGATTGTGTTTGTCTAAAATGATCTTGATGGCCGTACAGATGACATCAAATCAAAAGTCCTGCTAAATGTAACCAGCTTCACAGACATGGTTTTGCAACTGTAACAGTGAAGTGCTTTACCTGCTGCTGTCCTGCTGGATCACCAAACACAGCGATTGTTTGTTTCTGTGTTGTTTGGTGTGTATGTAGGTCCCAGAGATGCTGGAGGTGCTGCATGTGCGTCTGCAGAGCGTCACAGAGGACCAGGTAAAGACAAACATGAATGCACAATTCATATATCACACACTTAAATTATTCAGATATTGAGCGTTATCAGCATTTACAATTTAAAGGATTTCTTATTATCCCCATGTTAAAATAACAAAGAGCAAATTAGAAGAATACCTTTGAGCCCTATTTTGCAATGATGAGCCGTTTACTTCACAACTCTCTTACTTTGTTTTCTTGCAGGTACTTAATGAACTCACTCGCTTTGCTAAGAATAACTGTTTTATTGTATTATGTTCAGGTGAGAGTGGCAGTGGGACAAACAGTACTTATCCTGGCTTCTCAGCATCTACAGACTGTTATCAATACACTAGTCAACCAACCACTTCCTTATGACAAGTAAGTATAAAGAACCTTTAAATCCTCTTCCTCAGCATGACCACATGCCAGCTGTTTTGTGTCTTAATATAAGAAAGAATTGCTCATATTTTAGCTGTAACAGATATTTTCTGGGACATGTGTGAACATGAAGCGTATTTGTTCGTGCAGCTGGATCAGTGAGATGTGGATGGCTTTGGGAGCAGACCCCATTGTAGCTAATCAGATCATGGAGATGGTGATGGAGAAACTTAGCATCATGGCACCCTACGTAGACAAGAAGGAGTCATTGATGAGAGGAGGAACAACAAAGGTGGCTACTAATCAGCCACTGGCTGTAAGTTACAAAGTGACTCACTACATGTAAATTGAGATGCAATTGTTGTGCACAGGACACACACATATCATGAAAGTCTGTTGTACAGACTACAAAGAAATTAGCTTGTGTTTAGTTTCTGGTGCTGTTTTTAAACTTGGTAAATTTACTATAGATAATTGATGGGTGTGAATGTTGTGTGACTTTTGTCATTCAGATGACATGCGGTCTCAAGGAGCTGTTATTAAACGGTCAGAGTCAGGAGCCAGCGGTCAGTCTGTTCCCTCGGCTATTCTCCTGCCTCACTGTGCGACTGGGAGCGAGCGTCGGAGTCTCAGCACCAAAGGACAGCAACTCAAAACACACTGCCTCCATCCACGTCGCAGGGTACTCATCTTTTTTTTTTTATGTATAAAATAAATAAATAAAATCTCTGTCAAGTTAGAATGTCAGGTGTTTCTGTGGGTGAACTTTTGGATCCAATCCTTTCTTCTCTTCCAGGGTAGCAGCTGAAGCGCTGAGAATTTTGTTAGCACGAGCCCAGTTAGATGAGGTGATGAAAAAACTGGATGAGGATAACGCCTGGGATGCAGTGAAGGAAGCCAGTACACATGTTAAAGGAGTGACACTGCTAGCAAGGTACAGATATCTTCATGTTGCACATCAGTAAAGCTGTAAATCTCTTTTAAAACTATGCCCTTGTTTTGCATTTTATCCAAACCCTGTCTTATTAGGAGTTAAAATGTTAATTTAAATGTGCTCTAAATGTGCTATGGTGTCTTTGTAAACAAGCGTTTGTTTGCCTTGTCCTTAGGGCGATGGCTAAGCATGCTGGTCCCAGATTGCCTGCAATCGTGGAGTGTCTGTGTCCATTACTGAACAATATCTATGAATGCCAGCGAATCACTGTCACTGCTTTCTTTTCTGAGGTGATAAACCCAGTGATTACATGTCTCCAATTCTTATCGTTATATCTAAATTGCAAATGACTAAATGAGTATCTTTAGCAGCTTCATTGGCCAGCAGCAGGAGAACAACAATAAAATGTTTTTTATTTATTTTATGTCTTTTGTCACGGTCTTATCTTGTGACTCCAGCTGTTGAACCATCATGTGGTGACAGAGCTGATGTTAGTAGATGTGTTAATGAACAACATGATGGAGAGGATATCAGATCCATGCTGCACGGTCCGCATGTTGTCTGTGCGAGGGCTGGGGAACATAGCCGTGGGCTCACCTGAAAAGGTACGCACACTCACAGCACTCGCACTCAGCCACCCTAACTGTTACGACACTCACTCACATGTAACTTTCATATTAGGTGAATAAATATGCCAAGGAGCTGCTGGCAGCCATGAGTTCAGGAATGGAGGAGAAAGATGATCCAGGTAAGTCAACAGCAGATTAAAAGTGAAAAAAGGTAACGCTAATAAACATTTGTATCTAATTCACTGCAGTGTTTCTTAAAGCGTACATGGTACAGTCATTAATCAGATCTCTCTTTTTTCTATATAAAACTGAAACAGGTAAACTGATCACACTTGAGGCCATGTCAGGCTTGTCTAAAGTTCTTGTCCACCTTGACAAGAAAAACGTTCACCTACTCGCGGTCTACATCTTCATGAAGATTAAACCTTTCTTGGAAAGTGTAAGCTTGGTCTTTATATATGTCCTGTATCATGTTATTAATCAAATATTAATCTAAATAAAGTAACATTTTGTTGTATTTTATATCAATATTTCTTAAAAGTTCATTCACATCTGAGGTCAGTTAGATTTCTCAAGCTTTGTTCAGTCCTGTGAGAAGATGACTTTTTAAATATTCAGACGCAAGGAGGCTTTATGAGACACCTGTACGTTTGTGGCTTTTCAGCAGGTGTGCCTACTAACAGGGCCCTTTTTGTAGGCACACCTGTTTACCTGCCTACACCTCTGTGCCTAATAAAGTGAAATTTCCCATTCCAACCTACATGAGACGATGAAACAGGCAATGCACTTTCTCTAGTTGTCTAGATAAAATGCTAAGTGCCGCTTCTGACTCTCAACCAGGAGAACGATGACATCCGCTGTACTTCCATCCATCTCATGGGTAACCTGTCCACGTTTGGCTCAGGAGAGCAAGTGTTCAAAGACCAGATCCACAATGTTCTGGTCAGCCTGCTGTTACACCTGGTTGATCCAAACCCGGAGGTGGTTAAGGTAAAGTTGGAAAGCACACACAAACTGTGACAGCAGCTTTCTCTCTTATTGCAGATACACTTTAGTACTAGAGGGTGAGCTGTTACATGCTGTCATGTAAAAGTGGATTGATTTGTTTGTTTAGGCGTGTAAGTATGCGATGCGAGTGTGTGCTCCTGTAGTGGGATCAGAACAGATCACAGCCATGTTTCAGAACCACCTACATGAAGATAAGAGCTTGCACTACGGAGAATTCATCAACGACCTCACAAAATACCTGGTGAGCTGAGAGACCGTCTGAGTTAAGCTTATTTAAATGTGGGGAGATAAATTCAAACCGTTAGTTTTAGATTTTGTCAGCTTTCTGTCCTGATGTTTGCTTTTCTCACCGCAAAGTTACAATAAATCATAATATAGATGCTCGTTTGTGATGCTTATTGTGTGTTTTGTGGGCTGTAGATTCAGGACTTTCCTGGCATGCTGAACTTCTACCACATTTCAGTCATCCAATTCTTCAAGAGTAACTGGCCTGAGGTCAGAGCAGGAGCTGCCATGTTTATAGGTATCACTGCACTTTAAAAGATCACTCCATATTATAAACTGAAGTTCTATCAATAAGCACGAAGTGTCAAATGAAAACCAGCCTCTGTGTCAGTTAGGTTACAGTATGATAGTTTACAGATGACATGTGATGATGATGATGATGTATCCATCATCAGGGTTCATGCTGGGAAATCTTCAAGAGGAGCATCACTCCCACCTCAACATGGGCACCATCACTAAAGGTAAAGTGAAAAAATCCCTTCATTTCCTCTCTGATCTCATTCTGTTTGTTTGCTGGTTTTAATATTTGTGTGCGTTCGTTTACAGGTTTGGTGATGCTGCTTCAAGATCCAGATCCTGTTGTGAGAGTGAAGGCTGCTGAAGCCATGGGACACTTCCACTGACACACACACATACAAATACTAGTAATTCCTTTACACATCAGTGGTCGGTATAGATAGTAATTTAATTGGTTTTTTTTTAATATTCAGCACTCTGTGTTCCAGTGTGCAGTCATTCTCAAATTATCCAAATAAACTAACTGCAGACTTTCATTAAGACCAGAACAGGGACCAAAGAGGAAGAAGTGAGGAGTACGAAACCAAACGGTCACATGATCATGCCAATGAAAACTAAAAACACTCAGTCACACACACATGCAGATGCATTTAGCTCTTATAGTCTTAATTTAGCCCCTCTCACCTTTTACTCTGGTACTTGAAGGAAGAGTCGATTCTTAACGGTATTTTAGTGACCCAGGACTGTGCTCTTTACAGATAGACCTCATCTGTAGCATCCTGTCAGTGTGACAGCGACAACGAGATACACTGTGTTCTCTCGATCAATATATTATACGTGAAGTTTCTAATGCGAACATGAAAATACATTTAAACTTGAGTAAAACTTTTTTAGAATAAATATAGTTTCTTTGAATACAGATATATATATGAGCAAGTGAAAGTTGCACATTTGAAGTACATGACTAGTTCACGTGAGCGTGGTTGGTAGCTTGTGTGTGTGTGTGTGTGTGTGTGTGTGTAGTCATGGCAGCATTTTGTGACCATGTCAGTGAATGTGGAGTTTAGTTCCAGAAAATCTCCGTTACAGGTAGTTGCAGTTTAGTGAGCTTGGTTTTGGTGTACTAAAGACCCCACCCTCCCCCTCACCTTTTGAATCTTTAGCCACTGCTGAGCTGTTTCCCTGCCCTCAGTGAAGACCCTGTGAAACGTGCTTAGATCGATTAGATTTGTGGTTCCACGTGGATGTCTTAAAGTGAAGCATAAAATAAAAATAAATGCACGAGAGCTAGAGCAGATCAGATTTGAAGGGTTGACAGTGTGTCTGGAGGATGTGAGTAATTAATCCATATCATTTAGCCACTAAATCAGCCACCAGTAACCAGCCAGTAGCTGTTAGTGTTTCTATAACCAGCAGGACTCAAGCTCAGTAATGGGAACTGGGTAAGAGTTTGCCTATTGACTAATGCCAGGCTCACTATCACTGTTTAATGATGCTGTTTATAAATCACTACCATCTCTACAGCTGTAACAGTCATGTCTTCAGCCGAGGCTTTTAAAACTGCTTTGATTGTCTTGTTTTATCAGCATATGGTTAATTTTGTTTTTTAATTTCACGTGAACTTCACATTAATCTCACGCGTACACGTTAATCGCCTGGAAAAAAAAAATCTTTGCCAAACCTCCTGTGTCAACCCTCATAAACACACCAGCCAAACTCATATCAATCCATAACGCTGAGAGGTGTCACATTATTTAGAAAACGAACTCAATTCCAATTAATAATTGTCAAAAAGACAATTGTAGCCAATAAAAGGTTACTAACCTAGTGTTGCTTTGTCAAACAGTCCAGCTAAACGTGATGAAACCAATGCCAAATATCTACAGCCTCATTATATTGTAGCAATGCCGTTAATGATTTTCCTTTATTCTAACTTCGAAAGCACTTGATCCTTGTTTAGTTTTACAGTTGTTGCCTCTATTTGTGTGCTTTTAGGTACTGATGTGGGTGTGCATGTAAATATGTGTGTGAGCAGTGTCTTATACGAGAATGACTTGAACACAGGACCTTAGTATTTATGTCTCCAATCAATGTGCTCAAAGACAATAAGTCGAAAATAATATGTTGTGCATCCACATTCAAATCGATTTTGGGGCAGAAATTTCCAGAAACTCTGATTAAGGTGATAGCGATGCATCGTTTGTTGTAAAGTTTACCTCTGATATTTCCGTTGCACTTTTAAGCCCTGCTTAAGTTCAGCATCACAAGTCTTCTTTATTTTTCCCTGTTTACTTTTGCACTTGAACAATTGAGACACATTTGTCTCTTAATACTCACATTCACACTATAAATGTATTAATCGCATACATAAGCTGCTCCTGGATCTGTTTTTGCTAGCCCTACAAACAGGGACTCGTGGCCTCCTGCACTTTCTAACACTATGGCTCGGTTTAGGGTAGTTGGTATTATTCTGTTGTTGTAAACTTTGTACAACTGATATTGATTGTTTCATGTCTTCCTGGTTTTTAACATGTTCTGAATGTCAGATGGTGATTATTTCAAATGTGTCTGCGTGTTGGAGCGTGAATGTGTGCATGTCTGTTTTCAATAGAGTGTGTGAGGACGATGGTAATCAGTGCATCTAAAACGAATAAATAAACAGACCCATTATAACATAACTAGTCATTTTGTATTTTTTTTTTTTTAAATACCTTTTTCAAAATGAGTTATACTCTTACTACAGCAGATCAACTGAGTTCAGGACTTTGAACGAGACTGGATGGATAAATCTGAGCTAAGAGACCAGCAGATACCCACCTGTCTATATAAAGAGACATTTTCATCCTGTGTGCAGATAACACATGCCACCATTTTTTAATAAAGAGAAATTTTAGCTGAAATTCTTATTTCATATGTGTGACATAGGTGTACTCACCGTAATCATGCAGAAAACTTAGAATAGAAAGTGAAAAACTTCAGATGACTCCAACAGAGAGCTACAATATTCTTGTGTATTCGATGAGCCTCCAACCAGGAAGCATGTTAACAGTTACATTCATACTGTCCTCAAGTGCAGCTCAATGACGATTTCTCTTTATCCAACAACAGATGAAACTGCGCTGAAAAATCAGTCAAGCAATGCCACCAATGAGTATTTCACTCATTACATTAAATTCATTGAGTTGTCTGATCATTCAACATGTTTTCAATGTAAACAGAGGGTTACCAAATTATTACTTAAGGTAATATAACCATGTTGTGTTCTATTACATTGGTCCTTCTTGTGTTCTGCACACGAAAACATAGAGTGGTGACAGTTCTGTGACGGCACATCAAAGTCAGTCACTTGAATATGAATGAATGTTGTGAATGTTAGCACGTAATAGAGCAGGCAACATTATGAGCTGTATTTGTGTATAAAGGCAAAAATGAAAAGTATCTTTCATTACAAGTTTGTGAAAATTCAACTCCAAGCATGTGTGAGTCTTCTTTTTCCTGCTGTTCCCACAGAAGCCCCACAATTCATCTCTCACACATCTTTGCACTTTTTAACAAATCAATGAGGTAATTACTGCACACAACAGTCTGTGGAGGTCATTAAGGTATCCAGTAATCGACTGTTCAAATGCTGCAATACCACTTTTTTTTTTTTTTTTTTTTTAAATGTGTGTCCGTAAGTCTGCAAATTAGTAATGTAATTACACTGCCTGGCCAAAAAAAGGTAACCACCTGGATTTAACTAAGCAAATGGGTACAAGCCCTCCTATTGGATAATTACTGCATAGGTCTTTCAGCTGGCAACAAGTTGTTTAACCCCAACTGGTGCAATGAGTTGCTTCTCATTTCATAAACAACCATGTCGAAAGACTCATCTCGTGGTCGTGGAAAAGATGATAGTGTTTGGAAAGGGTCAAATCATTGGCATGCATTGATAAAAGATAACATCTAAGGAGATGCAGAAACTACTAAAATTGGATTAAGAACTGTCCAACGCATTATTAAAAAGTGGAAGGGTTGTGGGTACCCAATCGTCTTCGAGGAAGAAACGTGACCGGAAAAAAATTGATTGTGATCGGATATCACTTAAACATTTGGTGAAATCTAATTTTAAAAAACAACAACAACAACAGTAGAACTCAGGGCTATGTTTAATAGTGAAAATAAGAGCATTTCCACACACGCAATGCAAAAGGAACTCAACAGATTGGGACTGAATAGATGTGGAGCCCAAAAAAAAAACACTGATCAGTGAGGCAAACCGAAAAAAAAAGAGGCTTCAATTTGCTAGGGAGCATAAAGATTGGACTGTGGAGCAATGAAAGAAGGTCATGTGGTCTGATGAGTCCAGATTTACCTTGTTCCAGAGTGATGGGCGCAACAGGGTACGAAGAGAGGCAGATGAAGTGATGCACCCATCATGCCTACTGTTACGTTTCGGTGTGTCGGTGTTTTGTTTTTGCATGACTTGTGTATTTCCTGCTTTACTTTGAAAGTCTGTGTTATCTTAGTGTGTTCAGTTTACATTTTCCCTGTCTCGTCAGTTCTAATTTGCCCCAGCTGTGTTTCCCTCCTGTGGTCCATTTCCTGATTGCTCCCTCTATGTATTTAAGCCTTGTGTTTCAGTGTGTCATGGTCGCGATCTCCCCCGTGTTGTAAATAGTTTGGTGTGTTTGTTGTAAATAAATAGTCTGTTGTAAATAGTTGTGAATGGGTTTGTTAATATTTTCGTTGGAGACACCTTCGTTTTGGGATTTTGGTGGAGGGCCTTCGTGGTTTTATTTTCCGTATCTTTGTTTTTCTACGTTGCACCCCGGTTGCCTAGGCCGGGGTGTAACATATGGGGGCTCGTCCGGGATCGCTGGAGGGTCCGAAGGAGGGACAGCTTCGGCCTTCTGTCTTCGCTGGAGGATCCGAGGGACCGCTCCAGCCTTCATCCGCCTTCGCTGGAGGATCCGAGGGACCGCTCCAGCCTTCTGCAGCTGGTGGGCTGCGTGTCCGTGTGTGCAGCTGGTGGGCTGCGTGTCCGTGTGTGCAGCTGGTGGGCTGCGTGTCCGTGTGTGCAGCTGATGGGCTGCGTGTCCGTGTGTGCAGCTGGTGGGCTGCTCATCCGCCTTCGCTGGAGCGTCCGAGGGACCGCTCCAGCCTTCATCCGCCTCTGCTGGAGGGTCCGGGGGACCGCACCAGCCTTCGTCGTCTGCTGGAGGGTCCGTGGGACCGCTCCAGCCTCCATCAGCTTCGTCTGCCTTCATCCGCCTTCGCTGGGGGGAGGGTCCGTGGGACCGCCCCAGCCTTTGTCATCGCTGGAGGGTCCGTGGGACCGCTCCAGCCTTCATCCGCCTTCACTGGAGGGTCCGAGGGACCGCTCCAGCCTTCGTCGTCTGCTGGAGGGTCAGTGGGACCGCTCCAGCCTCCATCAGCTTCGTCTGCCTTCGTTTCAGCCTTCGTTTGTCTGAATCAAACTTTTCACTTGGGGTTACATGTTTGATTTTTGGGTAGGGGGAAATGTTACGTTTCGGTGTGTCGGTGTTTTGTTTTTGCATGACTTGTGTATTTCCTGCTTTACTTTGAAAGTCTGTGTTATCTTAGTGTGTTCAGTTTACATTTTCCCTGTCTCGTCAGTTCTAATTTGCCCCAGCTGTGTTTCCCTCCTGTGGTCCATTTCCTGATTGCTCCCTCTATGTATTTAAGCCTTGTGTTTCAGTGTGTCATGGTCGCGATCTCCCCCGTGTTGTAAATAGTTTGGTGTGTTTGTTGTAAATAAATAGTCTGTTGTAAATAGTTGTGAATGGGTTTGTTAATATTTTCGTTGGAGACACCTTCGTTTTGGGATTTTGGTGGAGGGCCTTCGTGGTTTTATTTTCCGTATCTTTGTTTTTCTACGTTGCACCCCGGTTGCCTAGGCCGGGGTGTAACACTACTGTACAAGTCTGTGGGGGCAGTGCTGTGATCTGGGGTTGGGGTCTGTGTGTGTTTCAGGTACTGCCCTCTCAAAGACTGAATGAACCAGCATTACAGCCATGGGTCATTGTGAGCATCACAGGGAAGGTTGAAGCCGCCCACTGCACCTGTAAGGCCGGAGTCCCGGAGACCTGCACCCATGTCGCTGCTCTTCTGTTTAATGTAGAAGCAACAGTGTTGATCTGTGGCACAAGGACTGTTACAGATGAACCTGCATACTGGGTTTTGCTGGGTAATGTGACCAAGATACAGCCAGAGGTTGGACATAAGATAGACTTCTCCTCTTCAGCTGCCCAAAAAAGGCTCTTGATCAAAACATAAACAGACCATCCGTATTGAAAGGTAAAAGAAAAAACACTATCATCATCAATACAAGATGTTGGTAAAAAAAAAATTATCCAACACTGAATGGAAATAAATCTTGTGACATTGCAGAAGCTTATTGAAACAATGCCACAGCGAATGCCTGCTGTAATCAAAGCTAAGCCAGGTAGTGTATCTTAGTAATTGTGAGACTTCTTCTTCAAAATGGTTCACTTATCTCATGGCCTCACTGGTCCAACTTCCAGTAGATTTGAATGAATCACAAGTAAGCCTGCAATCTGGGACAGAAGTACTCTATTGTGATAATATTTTAGTGTAAGGTCTTTAAGCTATGATGGGATTTTTCATTGTCATAACATCATAACTAATATTGGTAAGTTAATATCACAGTAAGTTGATAAATCTATGAATGATTATCTGTCTCTCTGCATTGGTCCTGTAACAGGCGACCTGTTCGGGGTGTCTCCTCTCGCTCTATGGCAGCTGGGGTCAGTTCCAGCCTCCCCGTGACTTTAAATTGGATAAACGGAAGAGAATTCCTTTCCACGTGTTCATCAAAGAGCACCTATCAGTATATTTATATCACTTTTGCCAGTTTCGCACACAAAGACTTCAAGTACAAATTTAATTAGAAACAGAGCCAGAGTTTAATTTGTCTTTCTGTTTTCATATTTGTGAGGAAGATAATTTTTTATTTTGCCCCTCATCAGCATTTAGTTCATTTCACCAGGAGATTTGTTTTTATTATTTTAGGGCTTTTTATTTTATTCACAGTACTCATCCTAACTTCATTGCATTAGGACTAACAGATCATTAACATAATCCACTTTAATTAATCCCCAGGCACGAACACAAACACTTTTAAAGGCAAAATGAGCTCTTTGAGACTTAAGTCTGATTTAAATTATAACCTTTTCTAGCTACCAGCTCCTTTGTCCCAAAGCTATTTTACTTATAGTGGGCACAAATGAAAATGTTTTGGCTTTCTTTTGCTGAAATCCCACACTGGGTTGCACCAAAGGTTTGTAAAAAAAAGAGACATCCATTCTTTCTCTTCTGCAGTGATCAAATCTAACACTATATAGAGAACTGCCCCACCACCTGTGCCCTGAAACCATAAGATCATGAGACTGAAAAGAAAGCGTTTGAATTTCTTGCTGACATTGGAGGAAAACAAAGCTTTATTTGGAGTTTCACTGAATCTGTAGAAACAAATGACTTAATACAGAGAGTTAACCTTTATATATAATAAAGGCCGTTAAAAAAAGAAAAGAAAAGAAAACATTTCTAATCTGTAGATTTAATATCTGCAGCATCCTGATGTTATTGTGTCTGCCACTGAAGTCCATTATGCAAAGTCAGGGAGACTCCCAGGTATCAAACAGACAACACTTTGTGCTTGTCAAAACCTGTTTTGCCCTTTTCACACTGCACACTGCAGCAGCCTGCCATGTTAGCCACTTTTCACCCAGTTCTCCCAGTTTCTAGCACGATCAAAGATTTTTGAATGATGTGTCACATTCAGTGTTGAGCATGGTGTGATATGAAACAACATGCTTTTTATTGTTGTGTCGTTTTTGTTTTTTTATTGTGTAATTTTATGAAGATTAGTTTGCAGAGGACACCTTAAGGGCACATTAAAAGTCTACAGATACATTCATACAGTAACGCTCAGTAAAATTAAGCATTTTAACAGTACTTTAAAATACGAATGTCTAAATCCTAAGACACTGATTTTTCTCACTGGAAATATATTTAAAGGGTGTTATGTTTAACAGCTTTTTGTAATTTTTGCCTTTTAACAGTTGAAGTTGTTGGACTTACAGTGCTAAACAAATTAATTAGATCTCCACCCAGTGTAAGTTTAATGTCACAGAAGCCCTAAATTAACAATACTGGTAATTGCCAAAATCATTTTTAATGTTTCTGTAATGGGTTAATCCAGCAGCATATTAATCGAAATGATGTTTTTAGTGCAGTTCTCAGAGCACTGGCTTAAATTTAGTCATATAAACATGATTTATTGCAGACTAAATGATAATCTTTTTTAGTTTTAAACAAGTTTTGACTCATTGCTAAAATATTTGTGATTTCTTAGTTAAGCTCTGTATATCCACTGAAATGGAAATGTGGCATTTCCCATTGTTATACCAGACCTACTGTTTCTTCACTGATCTGTTAACACCAAAAAGCTAACATTGCATTTGTCAAAAACAACTTAACTAACAATGAATTTATGGTAACAAGCATCTGCTGTGTAACCAATGTCTAATAGCATTAGCAGATCGTGAGCTACTCATGTAACTTTAAGTAAGAAAGTACTGCCAAACAAATTAAAAACTCTATGCTGGTTAGAAAATTACAGTGACCCCATATTTTAAGAAATCAAAACACCTTTTTTCCATGAAAAAACTTTTTTTGTGACTCATTTTTAGTGATTACCATCCAAACCACAGAGAGAGTGAGGGACTAAGAAAGCACTGCGGGATGGACAAGCATTGCTACCTTTGGTCTTAACAGCAACACAGATATACAATAATGTGCCGTAAGTTTTGGATTGAAGTTTGTGGTTCGTAGATTGAAGGATATGTGCTGAGATATACTTCTCACTAAGTCAGCTCTGGTGGGCTGAGAGTGCAGTGTGAAAAGGGCTCCAGGTTTTTTAAAATAAAAACTTTAACTGGTGATGTTGGAGGTTTTGGGCTCAGCGTTCGAAGAAACAAAGCCGTGCCTTCAGGACTAGTATTCGTACTCCTCTGCACTACGCCGTCCGAAGTCCATCCAGCCGAGATAATCTCTGTCCTTTATCCTGTGGTTGGGGGGGAGACCACTGGCTCTGCTGCTGAGGGAGGATCTGGTGTGGTAGGCAGAGCCTAGAGGAGACATGGATGAAACAAACTAAACAAAAGAAAACATTCACTGCATTTCATAAAACTTATGTTGTTCTTCTTTTTTTTTTTTAAACTACCCATACTGTATGATAATAATATACGGTCTATCTTCCAAATGGCACTGTTGATCTAACTCATGCTGACTCGCTGTGTTTCTATTTCTGTCCATGAGCTCAGCAGGTCTCGTAGTCACACAGCGTTTACTTGAAAGAAAAAAACCGATGCGCGGTGACAGAGGAAGCAGAGAGTGAGGTCAGGAGGTAGGCAGACGACTATGATAGAGGGCGCAGGCAGAAATGTTAGGGGAGTAGCAAGCGTGGAAAGATGAAGAGAGGAGGCCAGAGGGAGGTGGGAAATGCCAGATGGTGGGACTGAAACACAGCATGAATGAACGCAAGCTGCAGAAGGATGGATGTGAGGAAGAGGGAAATATGAGCATGTAATGAGATGACAAGTAAAGGGAAAAGGGAAAGGCGGTCATTTTATTTTCTCTTCCCATCCTTTGTTCTCTTATTCTGTATCGGCAGTCTGATCACACCTTTCCTAGAGATGAGTCTGGCCAGAAGCTGGTTCAGGCTGTCTGGAGTGTCTGCGTCCTCTTGGTGCTGGCTGTAGTTGATAAGATGCCCTGAGAGGGGCGCTGGAGCGGAGCGAGCCTGCCGTTTCAGGCTGGGAGAAGGGAGAGATCCGCTGCCTGAGAGAAGAGCCGTACTTTCAGCTGTCTGTGGAGAAAATGACACATTTATGAAATAACACATTTAAAAAGTAATAAAAACAAAAAAAAAAATTCAAATGAAAAAAAATATTTATCCTCCAGTGAAAAATTGAATCCAATTGTACCACGTGGAGGCAATTTAGACATTAAAGTTTGTAATCAGGGTCCTACTCCACTTCCCTTAATTGGCAATGTACGCGCTGTTTAGCTCTGCATAATGTGTGTGTGTGTGTGTGTGTGTGTGTGTGTGTGTGTGTGTGTGTGTGTGTGTGTGTGTGTGTGTGTGTGTGTGTGTGTGTGTGTGTGTCTTACAATTGATTGTGAAGGCAGACTCAGGGAACCACTGGACAAAGCAGCCAGGATAACACAAACACAGATGCCTACATTCATGGCTGGATGGAGAGACAGGGAGAGAATAACAGTTAAACAAACTCAATAGCACATTTCCAGTTAGTCTTTATTTGCTCTTTACTGCCTCTCATCTGCCCTCTTCTCTCTTTCTGTCTCACCTCAGCTTGCTAAGGGAAAACAAACCAATGCAGGCAATATTGGCTTTGCAAAAAGCAGCAATAAATCAATTTAAGGTCATTTAAACACATCGGGTGAGAAAGAGATGACTCTTTAATGGTTCTGCCTCGAACTACAGCAAACATTATTTCATGTTTCATAAATACTCTCCTGCTCTGCCTGTGACAGAACGGCTTCATTTTTACACACAGACACATACATGTATATGTATGTGCTGTTTGGAGTTGCGGTCTCTATAGTCGAATGTTGATCTATGTGCTGTTTTTTGAACGGGGCTCACAGGACAGTCGGTGTCACACAGAATCAATACATGAAGTTTACTCACACTGAAAGCAGAGGCATGAAACCTTTTTAACCCCTCATGTAAATACATATAATATTATTAAACATAATAATAAATACATTTATAGATGTTTCTTATTAATTTGGTTAGAAGATCATTTTGATGATTTATTTATTTTATTTTGATCTTGAAGCCTGCCAAAGCAGCATATTATCTTTGATGAATAATGTTTTACTCCCGAAATTTATTTCCAAAGGAAAATGAGTTAAAGTGGATAATTAGATAAAACCAACAGCAAAAGCTGCTTGGAGGCTTTCAATCTCAGATAAATCAAAAACCCCACTGCCTCAGTCTGTCACAGTGTTACAGCGCTCTGCTGCGTCTCTCTGTGTTAATATATTTACTAAGTCAAGGATGATCTTTTTACAGCCCATAAACACCAGAACATAGATATGCAGGAGAGCATAACTTTGCCATGGTTTCTACCTTTGCAGAACAAATAAAAAAATAAGTGTTTTAGATTTTTCATTTATTTTATGTACTGAGTCTTTGTTCTTAGTCTAGATCCTTTTGTACCGTTAACAGTCCAGAACGTCTTCTAGTCGTTGTTCACTGGTCAAATCATTACAGACGTGCAGGTGAAATCGCCCTCCTCTGCAGTTTTAAACCAACTGAAATGGAGAATTTCTTCTTGTGTGATTTTATCACCATAAGTCCAGTGAAACGTTTGGTTTGAATAATTTGTTTAAACAGACACAGCGGTGGTGTAAATAGCCATTCTGCTCATGCTAATATAATTCCTTTTAGCAGCTGGTCATTGTCTCTCAATCATTATGTAATAGGCTGGTAATGATGTGATAATGTAATGTATGTGACAGCTCTCCTCTCCTCTCCTCAGAAAACAAAATGAGAAAATAACACTTTTACCCATCACTACTTAGTTTATACACAGAGATTAAAAATAAAAATAAAAATAGCTCCTATGAAATGTGATGAGGAATTTCTTTCCTACTTTCTTTTAACTCCAACTCTTGGAATGATAATTTTATCCACAACAAAGGTCAAATGATGCTCACAGAACCAGCAGCTTCTGTGAGCATTTAAACACAAACACAGAGTTTTCCTCCAGATAAAAGTTAGGGGCAAAATTAAATTTCTTATGTGGTCATTTGGACACTCAGACATAATTCTCTTTCAGCTCAGCTTTCAGCATGGATCTATTTTTACTCATCTGTTACTTTTTAAAGACTTTTAATCATAAATATTGTATAATCTTTTAATAATTCTGTTTGGCTCGTGTATGAATATAATTTTCTTTCATTAAAACCCACCACTCACTTAAATAAAGAGAAGAAAAGATCCACTGTAATAAACATTTCATTTGTGCTCTAAAAAGGCAAAAGAAGAAAACGACATATAGATGGATAACTATCTATATAAATACCAGTCCAGTCTTTACTTGTCTACAGTATTCTCATTTTCAGTGTATAAATAACTGAAAATGAGGGGACATCCTCCTGTGACAGGAAAACAGAGAAATAAAATGAAGTTTTAAAATGAAACAAACTGCAGAGAATATTTTAAACCTTACCTGCAGCTGTTGAAGTAAACCAGGAGAGGCTGATTTGAAGATAGTGAGCTTTGCTCCACTGATGAGGCTGTGACTGAGTATGAGATTGAGAGAAGACCATACTTTATACTGACAGAGAGGGAGGGGGAGGAGCCTCGGCCTGTGGGAGGAGCCTGGTGCTGGTGCAGAAAGTGACAGCGCTGACGCCAGTGAAGACGCAAACATGCATGTAAACTTAGAAAGCATAATGAACGCTCACACACACTTCCACATGTACCCACGCCAATCTAGGAGAGAGAGGATTGGGACAAAGGTGGCAGCTTTAAATACACCTGTGACTGAAAATGAGGGGTTAGTATTTTGAATCCAGTAAAGAGACGCTTTGGGGATCTTTAACTGGTTTGCTGTAGATGATAACAAACTTGCAGGTCAGTGCCTTCGCCAGCTGCAGCGAGGCTCTAACAGCTTTAGCTGATCAAAAGCAGGGACACTGTTCATGTCTGACGGCCTGAAAATCATCCTGGGACTATCTTTTCTTTTTTCCACTGATGATCTCTGATGAAATTATGACAGAATGAAGTGGAGAAGAATGAAACTCTGAGACTTCTAACGAAGCCTTTTGGTGTCATGCACATGGATCCACTGTAATCTCGTGGATGTGTCATGCAATCAAACAGACGTGAGTGTTAAAGATCAGAAACACATACGGTACTTGCTTATATTATCTCCTGTCTGAGTGTGTACCTTCATCAGCGATGAATGTGTATGAGCTCTGTGTACAACAGCTTTTCTTTAAACAGTAAAAACATCCCCAGTGTCTTCTTGGCATCTTTAAATTGTTTAATTAAATAGAAGTGGGATCATTTTGTCAATCTATGAAGTACTTAATTAAAGAAAAAATCCGAATCACAGCTTGTGGGTACAGCACTTATACACGAAACAGTGATGCTATGAGTGTGAATATGTAGGGTTTATATAACACATGTGGAAGTTTTGAAATAAAATTCTGCTTTTTAATGTTTGATTAAAAATAAATAAAGTAAAATAACATAAAAATTCAGTGTCTCTGAAGGCCAGAATGAAAGTAACAGCATGAGGATCCCTTTCATATATATTTTACAGATTCGAACGCTGGAATAATAACACCCTGAAGTGCAAACTGTGCTTTTAAAAGTTCATTAAAACCTAATGATCTATTTTAGCTATCATCAAATTGTCTGAGTCAAAGGATTCATTTTACAACGTTGTTGTTTGCTGGAGCTGAAACATACAGGACTCAGGTACATTACACCTGTTGGGTAGATATAAATGGCTGCTTGCTTGCAGCATTTTTGTGAATCCTGTTAAATTCTTCAGTAGTTCAGGTACCGCTGAGTTTACAGAAAGGTATTAAAGTACTTTTGAAACATATTTTCACTCTCTGGCTCTTCCTTGAAAATCTAACTCCCCTGCGGATGCATCCTGGACCTTTAAACATATAAAGTTCTTTATTGCAGCTCCCTTTTGTTATGAAATGTTGCTTAATGTCAGTAAAGCCAGTGGACCTGCACAAATTAAAATAAACTAATATTTGCACAATACTGTACACCAATCATTCACTTGCTGTATATGAACAATGGATTTTAGCCATTCTCTGTCATTCTCTGTTGCGCTGGTCTTCATTCCTCATTCAGTAACTGTGTCAGACTGTTCTTTTTCCATTTATTTTCCTATTCAGACTTTTTATTTTATTTTATGTGAGCTGTGACCTGGCACCGGGAGGATATTTAAAGTAATTTTTTTTTTACCCAGCAGCGCAGTCCCACCTCTGAAATGAGGAAAACGTATCTTTCAATTCAAACCTGCAAAAAAGAAATCAAAGATGTGTCAGAAAGTTGAGAGAGGATTGTGAGCTAGCTCCCTTTCACTCAAATTACACCAAGGTTTGACACTGTCAGATGTGGGAGGCTGCCAGTGGATAGTCTGAGTCTGTCCCGGGTGTGATTTAGCTCTTTAGCACTATGTTAATAAGGCTGCCATATGTCTGTCTCATAACACTGCCATGAACTTTTTGATCAGGCACGCACCTGTAGGCTGATACTCGTGCCCCTCTGCCCTCTGTCAAAGACAAACACCGCACTCACTTTGTGTTTTAAATAAGAATTCATAGATTTTGAGGTATCAAGTGGGCAGATGTCAAGAGACAACTGGAAGCTCACTAATCCACTACCCTCTCACAGGATTTCATTACAAAAGTCAGCCTGTAAGCCTCATCAGACAGGTTCTCTCTGTTATTGGGGAGGAAAAAAATGAATGTGAATTAAAAGCCAGAAAACAGAAAGAAAGTTTTTATGGCTTTTCTTCTCAAATATAGGAAAACAAACAGGGACTGCAAATTTTTAAGCTAACACTGACTTTTCAGACCATGTCAACATTTAGCAGCTGTGCAACACAAACCAGAATAACTGATTTCCACAAAGTAGAAGAAGATTATATATGTGTTTGTGATGTAATTAAAAATGACAGTCAACGGAAATAGTGAGGGTGAGGCCGAGGTCAGGAAGTGTTAAGAAAAAACATTAGGGCAACTCAAAATGCACCGTTTGACTGCAAAACATATTTCAGGAGCCCTAGCAGCCTTCTTGACAGCCACACTTCACCTGAGACCATTTCTGATGAGGCTTCAGTAGATGGATCAACAGAATGGCCAGATGTATCTCTGAGGTCCTGTGTCAATATTTGTTTTCTGCACAGCATGCCAGAATATAAAAGTCATAGGCCAACAGCACTTTGAGAATCACCGTGTTAGTGCAAAAATGCTATTTTATGTATTTTTCTGCTACCTTTGGCTTTTATCGTAGATTCAGTCAAAGAAATAGGAAAAATCTAACAGTGGGAAATTAAGTGGTTCTTTGCTGAGTTTTCTGTTATGTGCGGACACAACGATGAATGATCGTTGAGTTAGGTGATCCCTTGAGTTAGGTGTGTCATGTGTCATGCTAGAGTGATTCATAGGTCAGCGTCAACTGATTCAAGCAACAATAAAAAAAAAAATCTATGAAAATGATGAGGTAAAATGAGAAACGACTGCTCACCCGCCCACCTCTTAATGTGAAAACTGCAAATGCTACAACTAACTTTAGACCAAACTGTGGAAGTGGGTTTGTGTAATGAAGTGTTGTATTTACAAGCTCAGATTACCTCTTGTGCATCAGTCACACACAAAGTTAGAAATCGGGGTATTTTTCTGCCCATGCTGCAACACCAGGCCCAACCTAAAGGACCGCTCCGCCGACGACGGCTGAATCACTTCACCAACTAAAGTTTGCCTGTTGGTTTGAAGTTTGAACTCTTTCAGTTGCTTGCATGTTGGTGCCTGTGCTGCTCTGTGTCAGTCTGAGTGAAGGCATTTGCTCTCTGCTAACTAGCTGCTACTTTGTATCTGCCATCTGCCTAAGCCATGTGCAAATTTTCCATTTCTTCTGGTTCCCACTCTGCATGCTCATTATGGTGATTTATGCTGTGGTAAAATATAACCAGGCTGAAATGAACCCCGAGGGGTTCTTGCCTGCTTTGGCTGAATGGATGAGTGCAAACTTTGGTTAAGGGTTTATATTATGTGTTGGGCTTTAGTGATGTAAACGTAACATTAGTTTTTCATTACTCCCATCGTCATGTTTATGTATTTTTGGATTAGTCAATCAAACATTTCTCATAGAAAAACCTACAGCTTAGAAGTCGACAACATCAGTCAGGCATAGTTAGAGTCAGATTGACATATTATTCTTCATCTAATTTCCAACAAACAGCTCAGCTCCAGTTCTGTGGTTGATGCTGTCGTCACTCTCTCTGCCATTCTGAGCTTAAACACATGCATTCATGAGTCTGGCTCTATGAACCATTTGATAATAAGAGATTCTTTGCAGACTGTTTGAAATTCATACCTAGCATACCTGCTTCTGCATATTGGATGAGCTGCAATCTCATTGCAGTAGACAGACAGTGGATATTCTTCCCCGTGGTATTAAGTTCACAGGAAGGGGATGGCTACATAATGTCTTCATGGTTTTGGATTCTGCTTTGGTTATGATTGTATTTTTGTGGATCTCTGATGCCGTAAACTTGAGTTGATCCTGGACTTTAAATGCCAGCTCTTTATGGAACTTGGAGCATAATAATTACCACAGGAAAGACAAGAAAAAGCTATTATAACAGCATAAATATTGCAAAAAGCAGCATCCAATACCAGTTTTGGTACTGAACACAGATTTGTCCTGATGCCAAGTTCACTAAGAATCACTTACAACATGTTGCGTTAATCTTCAGTGATTATTCTGCCTTTTTAAAAAATAAAATACCCAAACAAGGTGTTCCACACAGGCCTGTGGCTCATAATGACATCACTTCTCAAAGGAAACATACATGCACACAGATTTTTAAGGAATGTATTCATATTTATTCTCTCTGTCTCTCCTCCTGCCAGCGGGTACTTGATTTAATTGCACTCTTGTGGTGTATGGGTCACAAACCTCTTCAGTAGATGGACCCTCCATTCTTTAATTAACTGGTGCGTTTTCTATTGTTGGACATGAAGGGAAGGTTGGGTGCAGAGATGAGCACAGAGGTGGGGAGTGAGAGGGGGCAAAAATGATGATGATTATTAAGCATTAACTACATACACTTAAAAACATGCTGATTGCTGATGGAAACAGTTAGATGCTTTTTTTTTTTTACTGGTAAAGGTTTTTTTTGCAGCCATGTGAAGACAAAGGCAAAATAATGAAATAAAAAACTGGGAGCTCAAGGAATGAGCAAGAATTTCATCTTCTTCAGCATCTGGATAGTTTCAGTGGCTTTTTTTAACCTCCAAAGTCTTCTTCAAATGTACAGAAGTTTCTCCTTTTCTAAACTTTTAGCCAACTATGACCGAGGGTGTCATGATGAAGTATCTTTTATCTGGAGTTTAAACACATGTAATCCTGGAAGCCACTGGTATTGCAGCTGGGACAACATGAGCAAAAGCTTCCAGGCAGACCCAGCAAAATCATTTTTCACAGAAACAGGAAAGGAACAGGAAAAAACTTCAGAAAACTTTGGGACCATCAGGTGGGAACACTGCAGCACACAACTGGAGATCGTTTGTCTGCTATTTCCTCACTACAGGAAACAATAAGTTTGATTTCAGGTGATAGAGCTGTCTGACTGGGACATGCAGGAGGTATAATTCGAGATACCGACTCGCTTGCTGTGGATTGAGGTACCAGAGCTGTTCTCTCATTGGTACAATCAGACCGATGGGGGCCATTCAAGTTAAAGGCCATTAAATGTGGAGGTGCAGACGTGCGCTCTGCACATTCATCTTAATCAGTTCTCACAAAGCTGAAATTCATGTGTGAAAATGTCTTTAGTCAGGATTTTTCTCAGTAGACATCCTTGAGGTTCTTCTACCCTTTGACAAGGACAACAGCGTTTGTACATGTATTATGAGAACTTCTTATTTCTGGTTAATGTAAAAAAACATGCAGTTACACCTTTCTCACTATAGGGTACTAAACAGAGTATTTTTCTTCTATTTCCTTGTTTTATAGTTTTCTTCTTTTAAAATCTTCTTTTATCTTATTCATCTTCTGATATCTTTTATAATCTGCTTCTTCTTCCATCTTTTTCTTGTTGTCTCTTCTTCTTTTATTCCCAACCTCTATTTCTTCTTCTCCTTTCAATGTTCTCCCTCTCAGCCTGTTAACAAGCTCACATTTTCTCGTTAACCTGAAACATGAGGGAATTCTGAATGAATAGTAAAACCTGTATGGGCAGGCGTGATATAAAAACATGAACATGTTTTTTATTGTTGTTTTTTTATTTTATTTTTTTAAGGCAGAATTAATCTGCAGGAAAAAAGAAAGACATTTGCAGCTCCAAGATATGAGAAAGTGCAGTCCTGCCCTTCAGGCAAAGCCATAGTATTTTCCACCTACTGTAAGTTCTGTTCCCCAATACCAATGTTTTGCGACAGAACTGTGGGGGCATTGCGACAATAATGAACAGTAGTTGAGTTATTGTGCGCCTGTGCTGCTGTGTGATGTTATTTGTTCAAGACTGCTTTCTCAGAGGAAATAATCTTACTGAACTTTGCTGCTCTCTCTGATTTTCCACATCGTGGCATCGAAGCTTTCTAACAAACCTCTAAATCATATTTGTCATTTGCAGGATTGTCTTAATCTGGATAACATCTTGGAACATGGTGATTAAATTCTTTTTCCGATTTGGGGAATTATATGAAAAGCTGTAAGCTATTTGAATTCAAATGAACAATTTGTGAGTCCGGAGCTGCGAGGTCTTATTGAAGCATCTTAAAAATGAGTTTCTCAGGGGAAATAACGTGAGACTACATTCAGCTGCTTTTTTTTTCTCTAATAGGTCCTTTAATCAGTACTAATGCTCCTCTCTGGGCCATAAAAAACAGTGTGTGAGTGTGTAAGTGTGTGCATGTGTACTATCCTGCAGTATCAGTTACATGTGTCGCCCTGTCTGTGCCACTGTGTGTGTAACAGTAATGGTAGAAAGTTCTGCAGCAAGTTAAACAGGGGAAAACTGTGCCCTGTTGATGGCAGAAATATTCATTCGGAAATGTTATTAGATTTTTTTGGGATGTGGGAAATATGTTTAAGTGTTTGAAATTAGAGTATTAGCAGACAGGAAGTGCAAAATGCTGTCCTGGGGTGGACTCATTTTGTCTTACATAACCAGCAATAAAACATTTTTAAAAGATGACTGTGTGCTAAACATCACAATCAGGGATTTAGGGAAATATTTCAACCAATGTCTTATCTTATGATGTCACTAAGTTTGAGCAAAATCCTCAAGGCATGAAGCCATTATGTAGCCACCTGCTGTTTGTGATCTATTATGGGGTCCAGCCAAAACTGAGCTTTGTGGTTTGTTTGCTCTTCTCCAGAGCTCAAACTGGTTCAAGTCAGATTTGTTATCCAGTTAATTTCCTTGATCTGCCTTTATGGTAAAAGCAGGATAGTAACTTCCTTGTGGAAAAATAGGAATTAGGAAAAATGAGGAAAAATAAGTGGTTGTCTGGTGATTACATTACATTTTGTTCTATTCAGGAACCAACTGGTCAACCAGAGGCTGAGCATGCAGCACCCTCGACCTCTGGGCAAACACTTTTGTTCACAAGAAGATTGCACAGTCATCTGTTGGGAGACTACCTGTCTCCAAACAACTCACTGCAATCACTCTCTGACAGACTGCTGAAGGTTTTCAAAGAACTGCCTTCTAATTAATAAACAGACAGATAACATGACAACATGTTGCAGTCAGTCTGAGTCAGTCTGCACCAGTGAGTGCAACTTGTCTGCAATGTGTCTCCTTGCAATAGGAGTTGACTCAACTGGTTGCCAACTGATTCTTTTCTGGTTGTACTGCTATATAAAATCAAGATTACTGCATATTTGCCCAGTTTTGAAATGAATTTGCCATCCTCCAGCAACTACATTACTATGCGTGGAAGAATTTCTAACTTCCAGTTTCTGGTTGTACAACAATGTCACTGGGAAATTTCTGTGTTTGTAGATTTGTGATTTTTGACAGTTTATTACAGTTAATCCATATTATCACAAACAGATTACATGTAATCGGCAGCTTGACCCCAGCCAATTACAAAATGATGAGCTGATTGCAAACTGATAGCAGATTGAGATGATTGCTGTCACGGCTGGGGCAGCAGTCGTGTGGTGGAGTTAAATGAGGACCCAAGATGCAAGAAACGGCTAGATGCAGGTGAGCGTTTTATTTACAAAGGGTGAAATATATACAGAAATGAGGGTGGCGAGGACTGCACAAAGACACGAACCTAAACTGGGACTGTTTTACAACACAAAACTCGAGGACCCGAACAGAGCACAGAGGACAGACACAGGTAGGGCTGATACAACACTCAAGCACTAAACACAAGAACCAAATCCTAAAAACTAAAACCAGAATAAACACAAAACACAAGGTGAAACCAAAAGGAAACACAAAACGCTGGGTCAAAATGACCCAGGATCATGACAATTGCCTTTTTATTGATGCACTAAAGTTTCACTGAATATGAGAACGGACACCGAGTGGTCGTAGAAATAGTTCCTATCTTCAAAACAACCGTTTCAAAGGCAATGAGCTTGGAAATTTATTGCACATTTTGATTAAATGTGCTTGTATCACAGTCTCCAACCACTGTTTTCTCTAATGTGACTGTTCTTCTGGAGTTATTAAATGCCTCCACCCTCCAAGGACAGGAGAGGTGATAATGGTGCATTTAAACCATGTGCAGCCAGCCCAGCCACCTTTTCAATCTTAGGTCTACCACAAAGCTGCTCTGCATGTAATGGCAACTGTGAGAGAGAATATGACGGTGGTGTTGGGTGCTGGGATAGATTTAAAATCACTTAGAAGCCTCACTCTGTTTGTAATGTTTATTCTGAATCAGCAAGGTAGAGAGAAAGGATCTCACTCCTCTATTCCAAACACACCCTCTTCATCGCACCCTCTTCTCTTCTATTTTAGACAATTGTATTGCCAGCCTGAGGCGGTCTGTCACTGGCAGGAAATTGAGAGTTTAGCTGGCTGAATGGAGAAAATGTGTTGAGAGAATTGTGGCAAGCCGCACACACACAAACAGCTGCAAATACTGAGAGAAATGCGGCGTTAACAAGACTGATAAACTGTAGAATACGTCCACATTTACACTATGTTAGGCACCGATATGCTGTAATGTGGAATTAATTATATTGTATTCGTGCTCGCATGTTAAGCTATGCTTAATGTCTCTGTGTGTGAGGGTGAACGCGAGGCTTTCCTGTTGACATCCGTGTTTCCCTTCAGATAACTGCGACGGCCCACACCAATAAAAACATGACAGACAATTTGAGCAATGACTGAAATGGGGCATCACACCTGTAGACGCCAACCAGAGCCTCACTGTTGTCACATCAGCTGCTCGGTCACTAGATTTAGATTAAAACATAAATAAATCCATGACTCTGATGTTTCTCGCTGGGCAGACGCAGCTCTTGCTCTGAGTCTGAGAGGAGCGGCTGTGCACTATGTGGGTGGACGAGGTGAGGTGGAGTCAAAACGCATCCTATTGCTTCTCTCTGAGTGATCCACTGTTGTTAACTTTCTAACTTATGTGCATGTGTTGATGTAAGAGACCTGGAGCTTCACCAGCAGCTTTAGTGAAATGCAAAAGTAGCTACAATTTATGAGTTATCTCTGATATATGAAAAGAACAATACAGTGAATATGTAGCCGGCATTGGGCTGGTGGATTCCCACAGGCATATCTCCAAAACATGATGTTCACTGTCGTGGCTCATGTTTGTTAGTTGCGTTGCATCAGTTTTGAGCTGGCTAAATGGACAAAGACAGTGTGATGAAGAGCTGAAAGACTTTAAAACAGCAAAACACAATCAGCCAAATTCATATTTTTGTAAACTTCTGTGTTTCACACTCATCCTTAAAACATAAAGCTACTGTACAAGGGTTATTCTATTCTGAACAGCTGAATATTTTTCTAGGATGTCCTATTTAAGAAGCTGAAAAACGTTCACGTTCCCATTTGTTTCCCATTTTATTTTATAGCAATGAAAAAATGATCCATGCTAACATTGGCCTAAATAAATCTGTTTTTCCCTTCTTATCTTTTGCCTGATTGTGCTCAGCCCACCTGCTGTGAGCCCGCAGCCCTGCCCCACAGTTAGAAACACTGCTGTAAGGAAAATGAAACATTGTAAAAAATTGTATCTTACTCTTGATGCCATCATTCCCATAGAGGTTTCATTCCAAAGATGCTTTCTCTTTAGTGAAGATCATCCCAAACATTACTGAAATCTTTCTGCTGGTTTTTCATTTGAAGTCAGTCTGCTATTTTCTTCTTTTTTCGACCTTTAGCTTGTTGTAGGATGAACCCTCGATCAGCCAAGCCATCGTTTAATATCACTTCTCATCATTCTTGCAAAAAGAATAGCCGAGGCTTTTCATTGGGATCTCAGTGACAATTTGGATCTTTGCCCCATGTTTCTTTGTCATAGGCAAATGTTAATGGGACTCAAATTAAAAACATGTCATTTGTTGGCATTGTTAGAACACAGTACAAATGCTACCTGTTAAGATGTTAGTAACACTGCAGGACTGACTGATCTCTGTGGGCTGGCTCAGTAGGTGAGCCATCATCAGCTGGATAATGAAATAACAGCATGGACACATCACTAACTCGCACACACACAAACACAGTGTTGCTGCCTTCTATCTGTTCTTACAGCTCAACATGTGTGCAAAATCGATATGAGTCCCAGCACCACCATAAGGTTCAGGAGGGAGTGACTTTAGAAAGATCACACCATTCTGTGATTAACCAGCAGGGGATGGCTATATTGTCCACCCCTACAGTGTGTGTGACGCGCTGCTGTGTGTGGGTGATTCTGTATTTTGCGCCACGGTCTTTGTCTGTGTGTCCGTGTGGTCCTCCAGGCAGCACGGCACCAATAAAAAGGTGACAGAGACAGACCGTTTAAAAGATGGATTGAAAAGGGGAAATGACGGCATCGCACCTGTGTGCGCCGGCCGGGGGAAGAAAGGGAACGACAGACATGCGATATTACAAAGTGCGTGAAGACAAGCGTATCACTGTTATTGCCGCACTTTCTTAGAAATGTTGGGTTATACACTCTTTTGTTTCTTATTTTCCAATAACTGTGGTGAGCTGGGGCAAATAGAGATGAAGCTGAAAGCGCATCTCTCTTATAAGCTGGTGTAATTAAAGTTCATGGCTGGTGGTTTTCCCCCCAGAGTTCTTCCTCAGCGTGTAGCACTTTCTTAATGCCCAGAAACTTTAAGGTGGAATTTGAAGCTCCAAACTTTGCTGATGGAGCCACAGACAATGATGACATCCAGATGAAATCTGAAATTTCATCATTGTTTCAAACTGCCACATGCAATAATGTAGTTAGACAGTTGGTGCTTTTTTAAAAGATTTACTCGTTTTTTTTAGATCGCGCTGGAACACTCGACGTTCAGTGTTCAACAGATTTATTTGTTTTAAGAATGATGAGCATTTGAGGTTTGCATGTTTGTGACTTTTCCTGTGATGCTTTGGAGGAAGTCAGAGGAAGCTTAACACAGACTGTGCTGTTTTTATTCAGAGCCCTGAAACACAACAAGTCCTCCAACCTGAATTACCATAGAGGCTGCCCCTACATTCCCATGTCAAAGTCTAATGTCGCTTTAAGTCTCCTGATTACAATAGTAACAGATTACTGTATTTCACTGTAATACACAAAAGCTCACTCTATTTGTTTCTTTGTCCATCAGCTCATCCTACACCATCAGGAGCTGAACAACCAAAGTTGGCACACAAGTCCATGAAGGTTCATATTTGTATCAGATACCATGATGTTACCAGGCACCCTTTCATTCATCCAGCAACAGACTAAAATAAAGCACTTGTGCAGCTATAACATATTAGAAAAGCATTGTAACAACTTTATCCATTAATAATAACATCCCGTCCTTATAAACAAAAACTGAATTATGTATGATATGTTATGAAACCATCGCCTAGTAAAAATCACCTGTTGTTTTTTGTTTTCCTGCATTTTTAGGCTTTATTGGACAGCAACAGTAGAGTAGACAGGAAAAGCAGGGAGAGCGTGAGGGAGACTGACGTGCAAGCAATGTCCTTTTTTCAAGCCGAGGCCCCTGCAGTCTTTTGGCATATGGGTTTGCTGCTCAACCAAGTGGGCGCTGCTAAACAAAAAAAAAAAAGGCACCTATTTTTAGTATAAATCATGCTTATCTAACAACCACCTAGAAATGCACTAAAATGACCATTTTAAGCATATAAACAACATCTACCAACCTTATTTAACCTCCTGGCATCCATGTATGTAGACATCATATTTTGGGATTTCTAGAGCAAAATAATACATTTTGCTCTACAGGGGACTGATATCCAGATATGAGGACATTATACTGCCACTGTTCTATCAACATTTAAAACAAATGTCCTTATATGTGGATGTCATTTCTCTCAGAAACAAAAATCAGGTAAAAAAAAAAAATTTTAAAAATCTGGAAATTCTTTGTTTTTACATTCATCAGGTCCCAACATGCCCAAATATCAAAGAGAAATTAAAAATGCATGCTGTGGAAGAGTTCAGGTCTTAGGAGGTTAAATATGTCAGTTTGCCAGCTGCACAACCAGGCAAAGCAATACAAAGAAACACGTATTAGTATCTAAAAAGGTATCCCCAACTGACATTTTTGAAGTGGTCAAACTGGCATTCTTATAATAAAAAAACATGTACACTTAATATATACATGTGTAACAACAGTTAAACCCACTTCTTTAGGCTGTGGAGAGGTTCTGCAAAAAGGATTTAAAGCAGAACTTTTTTGCAGACGAAAGTTTCCTGTTTTTTACACACACATCTTTACAAACTTCTGGTTTGTTTTGATGTAATGCTGAGAGCTACCACTAGGAAAAATTGGCACTTTGAGTGGCAACACTCTCCGTGTAAGATGTCATAATACAGAACAAGAACCGTGCTAATATAGAACAACGACCTGTTCTCTTTGTTGTTTTCCTGTCTTGCTCTATGTACTTTAATGTGAGCAAACATAGTAAATTAAACAATGTTACTATATTCAAATTATAGCACATAGTGTTGCATTTATAGTCCTGTCGGTCTTATGTAACACTGTACACTGGTACTGTGTTGTTATTGAGTAGCTTTGGCTGTATTCTTAGGACAGTGTACACAATCAGGGTTTCTCTCCCTTTAGCTTAACCACAGGGGTGAGATATGTTTGTAAAAGGACTGCAGGCAGGAGGCACTTCATACTTTTATTTTATGTTCACACACAAAAAATCTAACAGTGCTGTCACCAGTGTTGGTTTAGTGATCAGTCTTCATAATGCAGACGACCCTTGCGTGTGAATCAGTGGATCAACAGGCTATTGTTACTCTGGTCTCTATGTAATTTGATACAGAGCAGCTGGATCAGTAGCGCAAATATTCCTCAATGATCCCGCTCTCTTATGATGTATTGGTTTTAGTAATAGGGTCAGTGGTTTCTCATTTACCATTTAACCTCTATATTTTATCTCTGGGTATCCCTTCTTTTTCACTGCAGTGCTATATTTAGTCAACAGTTTGGGCAGCGGATTTTAAATGTAGTAATCTATTTTTAACAACTCTTGGTTATCAGCTTTAATAGAAGTAAATATCTGTTTGGCATTTTTGGAACTTTTGCATTCTAACTTTAGAGAAGCCGATCAAAAATTATGAATGCAATACGAATTGCAACAAGCTAATTCATTATGGGACAACTACACAAGTACAAATTGGCACCAAATTGCCACTGTAGTCATACACTGGACACTGGATGGCATTATAGTGGCAGGCAATTGCAATTTAGCAAATATACTTTGTTAAGCAACTTCATTTATGAGTTTTTTCACAAGTTGTAACCATTTGAAGTTGAATAGTGAATATAAATTAGTCTTATATATGTCTTTGGCATTTCGTGTTTTTTTCTGATCAAACATCAAATAAAATCTTTTACATTTCATATAATATTTGTACATCTATTGAATGTTGCTACAAGTATCATAGGTTAGGTATAAATGACAGCATTTCTACACATTTTACCATTATTAAAATTGCCAGAGGAGTAAGGTAGAAGTGACAAAAAAGATGGTACGTCCAGTCTTTAAGTAAATGCACAGTAAAGACATATAAAGATAAAGTAAGGTGGGTGACTTTCTCCATAAGTTACTACTATAAGTAACATACTGCAAACTTTTAAGCAAACTAAACTGTAATGTGTACGTTACTTTTTTGTATAATAATGCTAACTCTGGTGTTCGGTGAATGTTAAAGTGCAGGAACCTGTGAAGAGCTAATAAAAGACAAGGACAGTTCACTTTTTAACAGAATCTAAATCAGTCCAGCTTTTATATGAGACTAAAGACATATCTTTTATGTTTGGGACCCCAGGAATCAAAGCCTTCCAAAGATGACTGCCGTATAATTGAAATAAAGAATAAATAAAGAATAAATGCTGTTTTTAAGCAGCAGGTATTTCATAGGCAAAACAGTTGAAGCTGATCAAAAATAATAAGTTGAACTAACTCAAATGAAAGAAAATGTTAGATGAACTCAAGATATTTCACTTATTTGGACTGTTAAAAAAAGATTACTGAATTTATTTAATTACTTGGATTTACTTGTATAACTCCATAGGCAGGCGGAGGTAACGCAGACATCAGTGGATCATTTGTCATCATGCAAACTGTTGTTTCAGACAGTTTCGTAATTGATCCACACTCGGGAGCTGACTCCTGACGTCAGCTTATATTAAGAAGACTTTTTTAAAAAGTAAAAATTAAAGAGCTGGGACTTTGAATCTTGATCGCTGTGGGCTAAATTGACAGCATCTGGCTTTTTCTCTGATCAAAACAGATTTACATATTTGTGTCACGACTGGGAATGCTTAATCTCCAGACACGGATGGGCATCAGGTACTCAGCTGGTATGTGCCTCAAACTCTATATGCTGCTCATTCTCACAGTTAACCAAAGGCTAATCAAACCACTAATGCAGTTTTTAATAAGCCAAAATACTCTGTTTTTCTCACACATTTGTGAAAGAGGGTCAAAGAGGGGAGATTGCAGTTAAAGCGCACGTCTGAGGTCGTGATTGGAGAGACAATTGGTTGGGGAAGGCTTGAAGAATAAAGGCACTGTTAGATGGTGAGAGGCTTAATTGGGTCTGAGTCACTCTGCAGAGTCATTTGTGTTTCACCGAGATCAAAGAAATGCTCATCTGACATACACCCTGACAGTGATACTCATTTATAAGACAAACACTCTCCGGTGTAATGGCTGTGCTGCCACATTCAGTTGGAGTGTTGTGTGTTGACCATGTCTGTCTTCCAGTCTTGCTAACAATCTCTGGGATTGTTTAGGCGGTTTGTAAGAGAATTACCCTTGAGCTCCCAGAAGGGGTAAAAGTTGTCAGATTTGGTTTTCAGCATTTTGGGTCAGATTCCGTTTTCATTCAAATCATCCGTGACTGATGAGCTGATTCAGTGGATACAAACAGAGCAGCAGGAAGGGTGTGAGTAATGAGGAAAATAGGAGGCTCACTGTCAAGAACACAACAGAAGTGACCAAAAATAATCAAAAAAGTACAAAAAAAACAATGGAGTAATAAAAAAAAAACATGTTCATCTTGAAAAAAGTCAAAATTTCAAGATTAAAATCTAAATACTATTTTGAGAATAAAGTTGAAATGTGTAGATTACAGTTGTTCTTTCGAATCCAACAACTTCTACAGCTGCTGTACCCTCTGCAAAAGCCTTGTGTGGATGAGTTAGTGAAACAACCTGATCAGCTGTCCTATGATGCACGGGGGTGTTACCATCAAAATCCTTGCATCGGTGTATTAATTTTGGCCAACTCTTTTAACTTTGTGTTTTTTCCATCTGACCAAATACATCTTTCTGCACCATCTCTTCAACATCCTTATACAAATCACCTGACTGTGTTTATCTGCTAAAAGAGAAACCATTTCCTTGCTACTAAAACCGCTTTTGAAGTGCGATTTCACGAACTCATCTACACAATGCATTCTGTAGATTGGGTTGTAGCCGTGGCAGATTTTGACTTGTAGCGGCAGCTTTAGTCTTCACATTGTGACTTTATTCTCAAAAATCGAGTACTCAAATAGTATTTTAAGTTTAATCTCTTTTCTCAGAATGAACAATAAAGTATTTTGTTCTTACTCTGGCCATGACATTCCTTTGTAGAAAACTTATCTATGTTTTTACATCATTAAGGCTAGCACAGTGACAGATTATAATCATTATATATGTTACAAAAAATTGTATTTATAGTAAGAGTTCAGAGTCATTGGGAAAATTATCTGGGAGGGAATGAACGCATCTTAAAAAAGAATTTAAAAAAATATTTTGATCTGATGTTGTCGGCACAAAACAAACTGCCAATCCATGTTATAAGTTTTTGCAAATGTCATTGTACATCAGAGGACTTCACTGATGGCAGAGTAAATGTACTGGCATGACGCACAAAATGAAAAGACGTGTCAGTATCATAGCAACTTAAATGCACCACAGGAATTTTAACAATGTTAATGTTAGGGTTAACAAATGAAGACCGTTAGGGGTTTTTTCTCATCAGTACAGTAAGATTAGAAAAGAATATTTGGATATAGGTGCCACACATAGTCCACACTTCAGCCACCATCTTAAAGAACAAAGACACTGAGTGTGACAGATTTACAAAGATTGTGGGCCCCAGGCTCTGAAATACATTTCAGCTGCTATTCAGGGAAGTATGTATGCACAAGCATCAAACTCCTGAAGAGGACATGGAGGAAAATCAGATGTGTTTGAGTTCCCAGAGCAAATCCGAGGAAACAGCGTTTTAGTGGAACCCACTGTTACAATACAAAAATTGAAAACTCAAAAATCTCCAGTATCACAGGTAAAGGAATGATCAATATTCAAAAGGCAAATTTTATTAAGATTACAAAAATGCAAACAATATCATTAATAACAACGCTATTTTAATTTAAAAAAATATAGAAATGTAAGGTGTATGTACATTACAGAGGTGGGACCAAGTCATTGTTTTGCAAGTCTCAAGTAAGTCTCAAGTCTTTATCCTCAAGTCTCAAGTCAAGTCTCAAGTAATGTCAGGCAAGTCAGAGTCGAGTCTCAAGTCACTGGTGTAAAAGTCCGAGTCAAGTCACAAGTCTGAAACTTTGAATTTCAAGTCCTTTCGAGTCTTTAAAAAAAAAAAAGAAAAAATAATGTTGCAGTTATATGCTAAATGTAAATATTAGACCATGTAATTTTTAAATCTGTGTTTTTCTCAACACATGACAAAATAGTGAACTTAGAAAATATACACAAATTGTGAAATTGCACCTCTTTAAAATGCAGCTCAATTAAACCTAGCTCCAAGAATAATTTTCACCGACAGTTCTGAGATAAGCTGCATGTTATTCTTGGATGCGGTTGTAGGACCAGCTTTAAAATCGCATGACAAAAATATCATACACATTAAAAAAAACTGTATCACCAACGTAGCCTGGACAACATTTGCTAGTTAGATGAAGTCAGCTATCTCATCGTAGCATATTTATATGCATATTTATAATCATACGGTTCTTGGAGTGAGTGCACACACTCATGAAGTTTAGTAACTTCAGGTCACTGCAACAAGCCCAGGTACAGTTTACCGCCGGATGGGTGCAGGACCTTGAAATGCACCGTGTAGAACGAAAGACCATCGTACCTATCATAAGTTTACCAGTCTCACAAATCGTCGTCATAAATACACATTCCTTAACCGTTTATTAATAGGACCTTTGAGCTCAACGGTAATTAATTAGTAGTGGAAATAATTTCTGGTACCCATCACAGAAATGTAGCAGTGACAATAATATTGTATGCTGTAATCGCACTGGGCAATCAGTGATACAAAAAAACTGTTTTATCCTGTGAATAAAAGTATATGTTTTTGTCAATGTACCATAATAACAGAAGCGAAACGCAATATTGTGTCAGGACAATTCACTATTTATGCACAATAAACAAAGGAGCATAGCGCGACAATTTCTGTTCTTGCTTGTAACCTATATCACCAATTATGTTATGAAAAATGACGTATTAACTACTAAAAGACACTGACCTTTGTGTAAATGCTTGGAGCAGACTAACCTGTGAGCTGGAGTGTTCTGGGACGTTATATTTGATCTTTGAATGGCTGCAATCCAGGCCATCCGTCCGCGTCTTTGTTACTTCGGAAACATGAACAATTTCTCTTCAACGACGTAATCCGATAACAACCGATCTCTTTACCCGTCGGCTTCCCGTGGCTGTCATGCGACCGGCTATTGCAGTTAATAATACAACAGCTTCTTGACATTTTTGTGTTTCTTTTTATCGCTGTATAACTGATTTTAATTGAAAGCCTGCGTGCGCTATTACCGCTTGCCACGAGTTCCCAGAATCCTTTGCGGTTCTACCCGTGAATGACGTCACATTTTCAATCTCTATATAATATGCATGTTAAATTTTATATTTGGGGTAAAATATCAAGTCTTTTCAAGTAAACCGGTTCAAGTCCAATTCAAGTCCCAAGTCATTGGTGTAAAAGTCCAAGTCAAGTCACAAGTCTTAGAACATTTTTTCAAGTCAAGTCTAAAGTCATAAAATTAATGACTCGAGTCTGACTCGAGTCCAAGTCATGTGACTCGAGTCCACACCTCTGGTACATTATATATATATATATAAACACCCAGCACGCCCCTGCGGGCGGTTTATCCTTCAAGCTCGGGTCCTCTACCAGAGGCCTGGGAGCTTGAGGGTCCTGCACAGTATCTTAGCTGTTCCCAGGACTGCGCTCTTCTGGACAGAGATCTCCGATGTTGTTCCCGGGATCTGCTGGAGCCACTCGCCTAGCTTGGGAGTCACCGCACCTAGTGCTCCGATTACCACGGGGACCACCGTTACCTTCACCCTCCACATCCTCTCGAGCTCTTCTCTGAGCCCTTGGTATTTCTCCAGCTTCTCGTGTTCCTTCTTCCTGATATTGCTGTCATTCGGAACCGCTACATCGATCACTACGGCCGTCTTCTTCTGTTTGTCTACCACCACTATGTCCGGTTGGTTAGCCACCACCATTTTGTCCGTCTGTATCTGGAAGTCCCACAGGATCTTAGCTCGGTCATTCTCCACCCTTGGGGGCATCTCCCATTTTGACCTCGGGACTTCCAGGTTATACTCGGCACAGATGTTCCTGTACACTATGCCGGCCACTTGGTTATGGCGTTCCATGTATGCCTTGCCTGCTAGCATCTTGCACCCTGCTGTTATGTGCTGGATTGTCTCTGGGGCATCTTTACACAGCCTGCACCTGGGGTCTTGCCTGGTGTGATAGACCCCAGCCTCTATGGATCTTGTGCTCAGAGCTTGTTCTTGTGCTGCCATGATTAGTGCCTCTGTGCTGTCTTTCAGTCCAGCTTTGTCCAGCCACTGGTAGGATTTCTGGATATCAGCCACCTCCTCTATCTGCCGGTGGTACATACCGTGCAGGGGCCTGTCCTTCCATGATGGTTCCTCGTCTCCCTCCTCTTTCTTGGGTTTCTGCTGCCTGAGGTATTCACTGAGCACTCGGTCAGTTGGGGCCATCTTCCCAATGTATTCTTGGATGTTCCTTGTCTCATCCTGGACTGTGGTGCTGACACTCACCAGTCCCCGGCCCCCTTCCTTCCGCTTAGCATACAGCCTCAGGGTGCTGGACTTGGGGTGAAACCCTCCATGCATGGTAAGGAGCTTTCTTGTCTTTATGTCAGTGGCTTCTATCTCCTCCTTTGGCCAGCCTATTACCCCAGCAGGGTACCTGATCACGGGCAGGGTGTACGAGTTGATGGCCCGGATCTTGTTCTTACCATTCAGCTGACTCCTCAGGACTTGCCTGACCCTCTGCAGGTACTTGGTGGTTGCAGCTTTTCTAGCGGCCTCTTCATGGTTCCCATTCGCCTGTGGGATCCCCAGGTACCTGTAACTGTCCTCTATGTCTGCAATGTTGCCTTCTGGTAGTTCAATCCCCTCAGTTCTGACTACCTTCCCTCTCTTTGTTACCATCCGACTACACTTCTCCAGTCCGAACGACATTCCAATGTCATTGCTGTATAGCCTGGTAGTGTGGATCAGTGAATCGATGTCTCGTTCACTCTTGGCATACAGCTTGATGTCATCCATGTACAGGAGGTGGCTGACAACTGCTCCGTTCCGTAGTCGGTATCCGTAGCCAGTCTTGTTAATGATCTCACTGAGGGGGTTCAGGCCTATGCAGAACAGCAGTGGGGACAGAGCATCTCCTTGGTGACTTGTGCTATGGGCTTGGAGTTGGCCTCTAGTGTTGTACGCCACATCCCCATTGAGTTCCTGATGAAGGCTCTTAGGGTCCCATTGATCTTGTACAATTCTAGGCATTCCAGTATCCAGCTGTGGGGCATTGAGTCATAGGCCTTCTTGTAATCAATCCAGGCAGTGCACAGGTTGGTCAGTCTGGTCTTGCAGTCTTGGCTGATTGTTCTGTCTACCAGTAGCTGGTGTTTTGCGCCTCTGGTATTCTTGCCAATTCCTTTCTGTGTCCCGCTCATGTATTGACCCATGTGCCTGTTCATCTTAGCCGATATGATGCCTGACAGGAGCTTCCATGTAGTACTGAGGCAGGTTATTGGTCGGTAGTTGGAGGGGACCGGTCCCTTCTTGGGGTCCTTGGGGATCAGGACCGTCCGACCTTCGGTTAGCCATTCCGGGTGTCTCTCGTTAACTAGCAGCTGGTTCATTTGTGCTGCCAGACGCTCGTGGAGTGCAGTCAGCTTCTTCAGCCAGTAGGCGTGAACCATGTCGGGCCCTGGTGCTGTCCAACTCTTCATACTGGAGACCCTTTCTTGGATATCTGCCACTGTGATGGTTACTGGACCCTGTTCAGGGAGGTCGCTGTGGTCTATATACACATATATATATATATATATATATATATATATATATATATATATATATATATATATATATATATATATATATATATATATATATATATATAATTTAAAACATTTATATTTTGGGATTTTTTTGTAATATTTTATAATATTATTTTCTTCTACTCAGCTGTTATAAATCTGAAGCTAAATACTCATTACCCGTGAGTAAAGAGTCCTGCCAGTGTTTCTTTAAATAGATTTACTCTATTAATCCATCTGTGTGGAACTAATCTTTAGGGCAGTTGTCATCATCATCAGTATACCCATTTGTGCATGTTTTTACTATATTAATCATCTGTGCATCCATTTATAGCTTCCGTCTTAGCAAAGCCCCATAAAGCACATCCAAAAATCCAACACGGAAGTACATAGACTGAAATGATGCCGGTTAAAGCAGCCAAAAAGTGCTGTTCACTCCCCTCAGTGGACATGTCTAATGAAATCATTTTTCTTATTTAAGCCAAAAGGAGACAAACACTGATCCTTAAATTCTGCTGCATTATACTGAAGTTTACCCAAAACTCTTTGGGTAAACTCATAAACTCACTGGCAGAAGAAATAATGAATCGGAACAAACATTTGTTAAGCATAGATAAGTTGAAAAGTTTCTAAAATATGAAAAAGAAGATCTGATGTGAAAAGATAATTGTTTAGTTTCAGTTCTTCTACTGGCTGCTGTCAGCTCAGATTTCAATTTCAGCCCAACATAAAAGAAACTTGTTTCACTTACATCTTTGACCTGAGAGTGGAGCCACTGCTTTAGTCCATCAGACACCTCTGCCTTCGCTAGCAGCTTCAGACACATTTAGACACCATGACTGCCAGTATAGGTTTGCTCTGCATGTTCAGCTGTGTCTTTGATGTGGCCTCAAGATTTTTATTTTGTTTTCAAAAATGGAGGAGTGAACCAAACTCTGTGGGGACGGAGAGGTCATAAAGAAAGTAAAATCAAAACACAAGAAAAGACAAACTCCAGAAACATCATGAATTTGTATAACTTGTATTGTATGAAATCTAACCTTCAGGAAGACAAGGAGATGTCACTTCACAGAGCAAACAGTTAGTGGTATCTGTTAAGGCCTTTATCTATAAGTTATGAGATGCATCGGGATCTGTGCAGCATAACACCTCTGCCTAGAAGTCCTTGAAAATGTCGTTGAACTTCTCAGGCTCAGAAAAGTTCAAAGTCTGTCAGCCTAATCATTTCAGTATCCCACACAGAGACAAGTTTCAGGGTGTTGAATCAATATGCAGTTTTTAGTTTTTTCCTAAATAACAACCCAACTTTAAAAATAACAACTGTTCAAAACAGCCAAAGTATATTAATTTGACATCATCTGAAGATGTGGGAAACACTGACATCTAAATGTTAAAGCATTATTTAGACAAAACACTAAGCCAGCATAAACACTGTTTTCTATGGTTTAAAAACTTCTGTACTGAACAAAAGTGACTTCAGAGTAAGTAACAGAGTAGGAAGCAGAGCCAGGTAGAGTTATTGGCACATTTGCCGTGAGTTTCTAATCAACCTCATCCTCCGCCAGACACACTGAGACTCACAGCTGATAGGCTGTGCAGCAAATTAGGAACACAATCTTCCCGAGTTGCTGTGGAGCACACGTGCTTTCAATTGTTATCAAGTGTGTGTGTGTGTTTGTGCACGTGTGTGGATGTGTAAGTGTGTGTGTACCATGTTTATATATTTGTGGGGACCAAAGATTGGAAGTTTACTATACTTGTGGGGACCAACAGTCCATATGGGGACAAAATCCCCGTCCCCACGAGTTTGAAGGCATTTTTGAGACTCAAAATGCAGTTTTAGTGTCAGGGTTACAATTGGGTTAGGGTTAGGCATTTATTTTTGATGGTTAGGGTAAGGGTAAGGGGCTAGGGAAAACATTATGTCAATTAGATGTCTCCACAAAAATATGAAAACAATATGTCTGTGTGTGCTCAACCTGTCTGGTCTGAGAAGAGCTCTCAGGTTTAAGAAGTCTCTGCTACGCTGAAACCACTAGCAAACTTAACTGATGCAGCCTTTGCATTAAAAAAAAACAAACCCGCTGCTCAAGCCCAGTAGGGGGTCAACTTAGGTGAGGTTTGTCCTATCAGGGCCAACTGGTTGCAGCAGATGACTTCCCTTCCCTGACCCTGGTTCTGCTGGAGATTTCTTCCTGTTAAAAGGGAGTTTTTCCTTCCCACTGTCACCAAGTGCTTGTTCATACTCAGGTCATCTGATTGTTGGGGTTTTTTCTCTTCTTTCTTGTTGGGTCTTTAGCTTAAAATCTAAAGAACCTTTTTGCAATTAGTGCTATATAAATTTAATTTAATTTAATTTAATTTAATTTAATTTAATCGCATTGAACTGAAATGCAACCCTGGCAGAAATGATGGGTTTATGTATCTCAAGAATAAATTAAGTTAAAGTCTTGCAGCAGCAGCTCCAGCACAGGTTGGGCTGGAGCTATCAATGATTGATATCTCATCTGCTGGTAAGCAAATATAACTGAAAGCCTGCAGCAGAGAACACGCTATCATTCACTAAACCGATTTTTTTCTTTAATCTTTGATCCTTTTGATGCGTATGGTTATGAGCTCCCATTAATAATCACAAGCACTGCCCTGCTGACAAGAACAAACCCGCTGATCGATCAGGGAGCCGCATGATGGAGTCGGGTTATTAGTGGCACAGGTGAGTCGTAGATCACATTATTGATGTTGAAGATTAATGATAATTGTGCAGAAAAAAAACAACTCCAGCATGAGTGTTCAGCTCATGTAGCTGTATATCTGACAAGATATCCACTTTGTTTTGACTAAATGAGGTGCCAAGATTTCAAAAAAGGCTTTTGCACGCACATCATGGTGACTGTTGTGTTTATTATAGGGTGTATTTTGTTTGAATTTTAGGTGTAAAGAGTGAAAAATATATATCCACTTGATACCAAAAAACAGGTCTCTCTATCACATGTCAGATGTTAAAGTTTCACTTCATACAGTCATGCTTGTAATTCATATAGTGAGTTTTGACTCTAGAGTCTGACGCTTCAGTGGTGTGTCTTTTAACGATTAATTCCCAAATGATATTAAAATTCAAACACTCTTCACTGATCTGAAGTATTTGGATACTTCTGATTTAAGGGCAGCTCCCCCAAGAATAACACTAATGAACATGTTTGATTAAACCATGAGTGAAAAATATGCAGCTTCATAATTTGCAGAAGTACAAGAAATTCTGCTCACCAGTGCACAGAAAGAAACAATAACACTCTCCGGGTCATACAAAGTGAAGCCGTGCAGTGTAGCAGAGACATAATGGGAGAGCCTAATGCAGACTGTGGTTTTTGACCCACCCTGTTTTGCAGTGACAGATGGAGATGAAGAGTCCACTCATGATCCGAGCAGTCCTGATTAGCAAAATGGCGTGCCTTTGCATACTAACCACTGTCATGAGCTCAAAGTCAAGTGGTCGTACTGAAGAGTGAAAGCAGCACAGGCACACAGAAGTTTGTATTTGTTGTGACTCACTTTCTTTTCCATGAGCGTATTATTTTATAAATGTAGGAATTTGCTAATCTGTGTATATACGAATGTATCCTTTTACGATGCCTGCGTGAGTGTGCTGACGTCTGGTCCTTATGAATTGCGTAGCAGATGATGTCATGTGTGCTGTGACGAGGACACACGTTTAAATAAGGGCCTGAGTTTTTTCTTCGTTCTTGTAGTTTTGAGGATTTCTGACTAAATGAAAGTGGAAACATTTTTTTAATGGTTGGATACACACATATTTGCACAATCTCTTTAAAAGAGGAGGAGGTATTTCTCTTAAGGGGAGGCCTTAAATTGATTAGGCCTCCCGCTGCTCAGTAGTTACTCTTTGGATGTTTTTTATTCGATATGTCGCTTTAAATTAGATTCCAGTGTCCTGAAAATGCAAATCACAATGCCACAATGCATCAGGCAAATACCGCAACAAGGGCTGCAGAGCCCAAGAATTAATATAGATGTATAGGTCTTGGAGCTATTGCCTTATGCAAAGAAAAAACTAAGCCTCATATCACAAAATGCAGAATAGTGTGTGTTTCTGGCGTAGCAATATATAAGATGTCAACAGACTCTTATTAAAGTGAATGGAAAGGTTGCATTTGGATTTCAAAGAATTTTTTGTGTTTTGCTATTAGCTCATTAAAATCAGTGCAATGTTAAAAGCAGCATTATTCAACATTTGTAAAATTAAAAAGTAGCACTCTATAGAAAATAGATTAGCAGTGTGTGTGTATTTTAGGCACACAATCTCGTCTTCCTTCCATCGGGCTTTCCTTTTGTTTTTTTGTGCGTTGGCTATTGAAAGTGGCCATAAAGACATTAGTCAGCAACTGCAGAAGGTGGGAATCATAAAACATCAGTTCAAATGAGTAAGATGTGGCCCCAGTGTGTGTAAAGTACACAGATCAGCCAGGCCCTTTTGATATCCAGCTGGCCATAAAGGTGAACAGATAAGAAAGCCAACAAGCTTCATTCATAAATGTGACATACAGATGGTTGATATGAAAATCTGTGTGAGACGGTAGAGTAATAATAAAACTATCACTTTGTCATTGTTGATTTGTTATATTAGGCACTATGCTGGCCTCGCTGCAAGGTAAAAGGAAAGCTCGTGTAGTGGTGTGCTAATTATGTTTACTTTAGTCAGCAAGCCGAAAATACATTTTCCATTAAGAGTGATTTCTGATAAATCTTAATAAATATGCACTACCAGTCAAAAGGTTGGACACACCTTCTCATTTAATACTTTTTCTCTATTTTTACTACTTTCTATATTGTAGATACACACTGAAGACATTAAATATATGAAGCATAATATATGGAATTATGCAGCAAAGGAAAAATTGATAAATAAATATGTCATATAATTTAGATTCCTCAAAGTAGCCACCTGTTGCTTCATAGACAGTGCTGCAAACCCTTGGCCTTGTCTCAGTGAGCTTCATGATGTAGTCACCTGAAATGGTTTTCACTTCACAGGTGTGCCTGGTCAGGGTTTGTTTCTGGAATTTCTTGTCTTCTTGATGGGATTGGGACCATCAGTCATGTTGTGCAGAGGTCAGGCACACAGCTGACAGTCCTAATGGACAACTGTTAGAATTCATTTCATGGCAAGAACCAATCAACTAAATAAAGACAAACGACAGTCCATCGTTACATGAATTGAAGGTCAGTCAGTCCAGAAAATTGCTAAAACTCTAAATGTGTCCTCAAGTGCAGTCGCAAAAACCATCAAGCACTACTATGAAACTGGCTCACATGAGGACGGCCCCAGGAAAAAAGAGCCCAAGCGTCACCTCTGCTGCTGAGGATACATTCACCAGTCTCAGAAATCGCAAGTTAACAACATACCACAGAGCAGAGCCCAGATAAATGCAACACAGAGTTCCAGTAGCAGACACATCTCCACATCAACTGTTCAGAGGAGACTGTGAATCAGGTCTTTGTGGTCAAATAGCTGCTAAGAAACTACTAAGACAAAGCAACAAGCAGAAGAGATTTGTTTAGGATTAAGAAACAGACGGAATGGGCATTAGACCAGTGGAAATCTGTGCTTTGGTCTGATGAGTCCAAATTTGAGATCTTTGTTTCCACTCCCTGTGTCTTTGTACAATGTAGAAAAGATGAATGCATGGTCTCTACATGCATGGTTCCCACCGTGAAGCATGGAGGAGGAGGTTTGATGGTGTGGAGGTGCTTTGCTGGTGACACGGTTGGAGATTTATTCAGAATTGAAGGCACACTGAACCGGCATGGTTACCACAGCATCATGCTATCCCATCCAGTTTGGATTTAGTTGGACCATCATTTTTTATTTTTCAACAAGACAATGAGTCCAAACACACCTCCAGGCTTGTAAGGACTATTTGACCAAGAAGGAAAGTGATGGAGTGCTGCGCAAGTTGGCCTGGCCTCCACAGTCACCTGACCTAAATCCTATCAAGATGGTTTGGGATGAGCTGGACCACAGAGTGAAGGCAAAAGGACCAACACGTGCTCAGCATCTCTGGGAACTCCTTCAAGACTGTTGGAAAACCATTTCAGGTACCTTGTGAAGCTCATCGAGAGAATGCCAAGAGTGTGCCCAGCTGTAATCAAAGCAAAGTGTGGCTATTTTTAAGGATCTAAGATATAAAACCCGTTTTGATTTCACACTTTGCTGTTTGTTGCATGTTGGTGCTGATAAAATGATTAAAAAAAAAATACCATTAAGCTCTTGTTAAGTCCATTTGTGATGTACAGTTTAGATCAATGTGAAAAACATTATGCACTGGGAAACAATGACAGCTTGTGAAAGCTCAGAAACTAGCAGGTTTGCCTATATCAAGTAACTGCTGGATACCTTCGAGTTTATGTTTTGAGCAACATACAGCCGACTTTGATCTCTCAGTTTAGTTTTATTTATATAGCGCCATATCACAATGGTTGGCTCAAGGCTCACCCAGTGAAACTCCTTTTCCTGTCAGTCTAAAGAAGCTCAACTACAAACTGTAGCAGTTACATTGAGATTTCTTAATATAAGGAATAGAAGATCAATTTCAATCATACATCCCAGTTTTTCTACATGATAAAGAAATGCTGCTGTAGTAAGTGAAAGAAATCTGTCAGAATTACTCAGTGGGGTTAGGTTGAAAGAAATATTGCAGGAATACTGCCGGCAGCTCAATGCTCAGATTGTCTGTAAATATAAAATGAATTTTTCTTAATTCCCAACAGTGTTTTTCTTACTGAAAACGTTTTCTGTCATTTCATTATGTTTCTGTTACTTAATCAAGTTGCATAATATGACTGTAGCAACATTTCAGAAAATGCAGTTAAAAGGCTAAAATTTGCGCCCTCCTTCATAAAGCGATTCAGTGGGGTGGATTGGAGTCTTTGCTGGTCAATTCTGGCCCCCCAGCCTTATGTTTGACACCCCTCATTTAAATGATCAATATCCTGACTTTAACAGATTTCCGTATAAATGCATTACATTCTGTAATGTCTCGTTCTGTGTGAAAACAGAAAAACTAATGATCATGTACAATCTTACAGGAGAATATGGTCATTTTTATATCTGATCCTGTAAGTTCCCACTACTTTATTTTGCGCACAGCAACGTAAAGTAATCTTTAAAAAATACAGCAAGAAACTGTAACAAAAATACGGCAACGTAACAGTTTCACAGTAGCACAGTTACAGCTTCCTGAGGTTTAATTTCAAAGGCATGAAACTTGTTTTACTCTGATTTGAGTCAGTCCTGCAGACTTGTGTGCAGCATCTATAGTGTTTATTTTCTTTTTTGTCATATCAGACTTGTGTAGCTGCTGCCAAGGGACATCAATGTGACCTGGCAGTCTTGTCATCATACTGTAACAGCAGACGCTAATGTGTGACCTTGGCTGGGTTATTGTGGGACATTTGCATGAGAGCCATAGAGACAAATCTTGATGGTTTTTACCAAAGGGGGGGAAAAAACCTCCTTCTGAGACTATTTAATATTAAAAGTTTATGTCTTCATGTGTACTTGAAAAAATGCAAAGCACATAAACCCATAAAACTACGTCGCAATGATTAACAAGTGTTCAAGTGTAAAAAGGAAAGAAAAGACAAGTTAATGTGTTTCACTTACTCTAAATGTGACTGCTTGCATATTGCTGCAAATACACTTATGTTTATATAATGCTGGTACTGATGCCTTTCTCATAACTGTTCTGTCAGATTCACTTAAGATGCAATATCTTATTTTTGCATGCTTCCTCCACACAATACATATTTATTTTTTTAGGCACGGGCAAAAAGCTTCTTGCATTAACAGACCAAAACTGAATTTCATTTTTCAACCTTTCGTCTGTATCCCACTTTAAGTAGTACTGTATTTAATAAATGTCTAAATCATTCTGACAAACATAATCCTCTTCACTCACGCACAGAGATGCACACAAATAAATAACAGTGCCATCTCCTTTTTCATGTCATGTCATCTTGTTCTACATCCTTCTGATGACGCAGGTGATACGAGCAGGGTCTGCTAAATATAGCTTTGCACTGGAAATGTCACCACTGTCACATTCCTAGATTAAAAACCTCATCAAGTTTTCAAACATAAACCAGTTACATCCTGGTGGCCCAAAGTAAACTCGTGAAATCAGCTTACATCCTCGCTGTACATCAGCATGAATCATCTTTCCGTTTCTTACAATTGCCACCCGCGGTGTGTTTTGCTGAATAACGCCTGCAATACAAAGTTTGCATACGTGAGTGCATGTAAATGACAGATGTCAAACAAGCCATGGGTAATCATGACTCAAGGGAAATGTAACATCAGTTAACAAGTAAAGCAAAGAATCAGTGCTGTGATAAAGCTAAAAAAAAAAAAAGATCTGACCTTCTGACGCAATTTATTAAAGGTCACAGATAATGAGTAATATTTGTTGAACATAAATAGTTATGGGCAATCTTTATGAGCATTTGTTTGCTACTGAATCAACATTAAAAGAGGTTTTTTTTTCTGACACATCTCTTACAATTATCAAAATCAGTCAAAATAAACAAAGTTTTGGCTCCTGTTCTCTCTTTGCAACTGTTAGATATTTTAGACGTTTAGGGACATTACTTAAACATGCATAAACCTAAATATTAATAACTGATAACTAGCCATTATTTTTATTTAATCTGTAAAGTCTCCTAAGCAGTCGGCTTTGGAGACTTGTGTCAGTCGGCTCTTTAATGTGTTATGGACACATAAGCATACTCTGTTTGGACAGAAGTACCGGGACACCCACACATTAAACCTACAGAAGCTGCTCAGCTGCCGGGTGTGTGTATGTTGCTTACCTGGGAATCAACAACAGGATGCACTATGAGAAGGAAGCATGCCGGGGATGCATGTGGGCAATGTTCAGCTGGGAAACCTTGGATCACATGTTAAATGCACCTTGGGTACTTTTAACATGTGAAATACACATTTGATTGTTGCAGACCATGCACACCCTTACGGTATCTGTAATGTCCGTGGCCTCTTTCAGTAGGATAATGTCCCCTGACACAAAGTAGAAATGAATCAGTAATGGTAACTGTCACGGACCCGGCTCTGGAGGACTCGGGGGTCCGTGAGCAGTTTTGACTGTTGTTGTTGTTATTATTATTATTATTATTTGGTGATGTGTGTGTTTTTCTGCACAATGCTGTGTTAGTCTGTGTCCCACTCGTATGTATAGGCGTATAGGCAGGGTGTGGATGTGTACGTGTGTATGTCTGTGGGTGTGGCTGGAGGATGGAGCACAGCCACCTGCAGGCCTGATGGGTGTGGCCCTGCGAAAGGATTGGCCACACCTGAAGTTCCTGCCACACCTGTTGGTGATCAGGGCTCATCGGGGGAGCTACTTAGGAGAGTGTTGGAGCTCCCACTGGTGTGGGATTATTGAGTTATTGTACCAAGTTAGTGTGTCAGCATATGTCTGTGCTGTTTGTATATGCCCGCTGAGGGTTAGTGTTGACGGCTGCTTCTATGGTTTCCCTGCAGGAGGAAGAGTGGTCCAGAAAGGCAGCACGCACGGGGTGTGCGGAAACACAACAGCGGGGAGCACAAGCACAGACGTCGGAGGGAAGCACGCACACGGGGTTCAAGGGAGCAACGGGGAGTTATTGTGTTTACAGCCTTTCACTGTAAATAAAGAGCACTGTTGGCATCGCAGAGTCTGCGTTTTGGGTCCTCCTTTCCCCACATCCCCATGGTCTGCCAGCCAGACCGTGACAACAACAGAGAGTTTGAGTTGTTGACTTGGCCTCCAAATTCCCCAAATTTCAATCCAATCGAGCATCTGTGGGATGTGCTGGACAAACAAGTCCAATCCATGGAGGCCCCAAGTTGCAACTTGCAAGACTTAAAGAATCCCTTGCTAAAATCCTGGTGCCAGGAGTCTAGTGGAGCCCATGCCTCAACGGGTCAGGGTTGTTTTGGCAGCAAAACAGGGTCCAGCATATATAGGTGGCGACAACAAGACTTAAATCACTAAAATAGTTTCAGATTGAGTAAATAAAAGTTGTGTAAATTTCCACTTTATTCCCTTGCTTTCTGACTTTGTAGGTTTGACAAAATCAGATTTTTGCAAATGATGTTTAAAGATTTAGCCTTTTTTTTTTTTAATCAATGCTGAGAAATGTAGGCCGATTGCATCCCGGAATAGAGGCTTCAGCATGACACGGACGGTGGCACTCTATCATGCTTTTGTTTAGGTGTTGTGTCGCTATTTAATTGTGATTCAGTCTTTGTGAAATCATTTTTGTTGTGCAAGCATTCAAAGGGTGTCAGGAGTAAATGTCAGCTAACGTTTGTGTCCCAAGCAGACTGAGAGAAATGCAATTCTATTTCATTTGAGTTGATTCAATTTGCTGTCTGGCAAATTTTAATAATATGATTTAAATGTTGTTAAAGTTAAAAATGTCACAGTGAAACTGTAATAACTGGTGCAAGCAAGGAAGAAGACCTGCCTCACACAGAAGAGGAAGACATTAACCCTCATTTTGTTGTTGCCTCTGGATCAGCTGCTAATCACATGAAGGATGCTGCTGGTGAACAAACGGAGGGAAGATATTTTGTGGTCATATTCTCTCAAACAATACGAATATTACAGTGATTACATAACAGTGTGGAAATACTCTAAAAAGATACAGCAGTATGATTGTTATGATTATTAATATAGCAGTTATTGCATACATAACGTTATCAACCTAAATAAATGAAGCTAATGTCTCAGCATGTGTCGGACAGAGCTACTATTACAAAGACTCTACATAACCTGGACCGGGGTTATCACGAAACTAGAATTCCAGACTACTGATAATGCAGGAAAATACTTTTCAACACCACAGTGAGGAAAATGACAAATTTAAGAGGCTTTTATTTAAAAAATTAAGTTCTTTAGTATCTCCAGATTTCTAGTCTTTAGGTTCTGGTTAAGTGCCTTCACTGTGTTCCCTGTTATGTCTGTGCCTGTTTCCGTGTCCCACAGTTCTTGTCTCTATGTCTCAGTGTCAAGTCCATGTCTCTGTGTTATGCTTCCTGTTCGACTTTGACAGTCTGTATTTTTTGTCATTGTGTTCTGCTTTGCTTCCTTTGTCTCGTTAAGTCTGATTAGTCCCAGCTGTGTTTCCCTCCTGTTTCTCACTCCCTCGTTACTGCCTGTGTATTTAAGCCCTGTCTTTTCTTCTGTTTGTTGCTGGTCTGTCTGTGTTTCTTCTGCTTGTTATCCCGCTATGTTTCATTCATATTCCAGGCTCTAGGTTCCTTGTTGTCTGTCTTTAGGTTCTGTATTCAGGGCTGGACTGGGACAAAAAATTGGCCCGGGCATTTTGACTAGAGACCGGCCCACCAGGATAAAGATTGAAAATGTGACGTCATTCAGGGGTAAAACCGCAAAGGATTCTGGGAACTTGTGGCAAGAGGTACTAGCGATAAAAAGAAACCCAAAAAATGCCAAGAAGCTGTTGTATTATTAACTGCAATAGCTGGTCGCATGACAGCCATGGAAAGCCGACGGGTAAAGAGATCGTTTTTTTTTTTTATCGGATTACGTAGTTGAAGAGAAATTTTTTAAGCCATGTTTCCGAAGTAAGAGCCGACGGATGGTCTGGATATACCAAATATAACGTCCCAGAACACTCCAGCTCACAGGTTAGTCTGCTCCAAGCATTCCCACAAAGATCAGAGTTTTGTAGTAGTTAATACGTCCTTTTTCTTAACATAATTGGTGATATAGGTTACAAGTCTGGCGCTGAACAGAAATTGTCGCGCTATGCTCCTTTATTTATTGTGCATAAATAGTAAATCGTCCTGACACAATATTGCGTTTCGCTTCTGTTATTATGGTACATTGACAAAAACATATACTTTTATTCACAGGATAAAACAGTTGTTTTGTATCACCAATTGTCCAGTGCGATTACAGCATACAGTATTATTGTCACTGCTACATTTCTGTAATGCTGTCAGAAATTATTTCCACTACTAATTAATTACCGTTGAGCTCAAAGGTTATATTAATAAACGGTTAACGAATGTGTATTTATGACGACAATTTGTGAGACTGGTAAACTTACCTTTGTTCGTACGATGGTCTTTCGTTCTACTCGGTGCATTTCAAGGTCCTGCACCCATCCGTCGGTAAACTGTACCTGGGCTTGTTGCAGTGACCTGAAGTTACTAAACTTCATGAGTGTATGCACTCACTCCAAGAACCGTATAATTATAAATCTGAGCGTGGTGAAAGTTGGCCAGCACGCTAACGTCTTTTGTCCCTCTGTGTGCTCGTAAGGGTCTGACCCTTTCATTCCTTTGATTTTTCCTCGTATCTTTTCTTTGTCTTTTCGTCGAGTCTGTCTTTGTACGGACCGGCATTGTTCTCCTTTTGTTCTGTACATTCCTTTTTTGTGCGGCAAAGAAAAAACAAGAAGGTATTGGAACCGGAGAATGAACGTTTTGCGGTGCTGCAAACGCTTGCATTTGATGCGGTACTTGGATTGTTTTGCCACGAGTTCCCGGCATGCAATGCGCGAAAATCACGTGATTGCTAAACAGGGGGGAGGGTGCATCCGGCCTCCTCGGCTGTAATTGGTCCAGCCCAGAGTCAATCATGACCAATTGGCCAATCCAACACCTTTCATTATATATACCCTTCCTAAAAAAAAAAAAAAAAAAAAAAAAATCCATCGGCCCATAAAAACAAAAAATCGCCAGCGGCCCACCGGGCAAATGCCCGGTATGCCCGATGGCCAGTCCAGCTATGTCTGTATTCTATATCTCATGTTTTTGTTCCTCTGAGTCCTTTTATTTTCTCCTAGTTTAGGTTTCTGCTTTAGTCTAGTCATTGCTATGTTCTGCTTGTGTTTGTTTCTCATTTCCTTACTGTAAATAAATGTCGTGTCCAAATTCATGGGCTGCATCCTCCTGAGGCCGCATTTGTAGACCGATTACGTCACAGCGACGCGCCGAAGGCTGTCCAAATTCGTAGACCCCTCCGAATGCAGCCGACAAATGCGTGCTCCTTTTTCCGAATTTGAAGGATGGGTCGGGTGTGTCCTTCGTGGCCCACCATATCCCAGAATTCATAGCGCGGCCCAGCCAAGCTCCAGTTTCCGGCTAATGGCGGCCGCTACTAAGTTTTAAAATTACTCTTATTAATCTTTCTGGGTCACAAAATAAACTTTTAATATATTTTCAGGCGAGAATGTGGGTGTGTACACTTCAAATATCTGCTTTGTTTGTCAAGATATTGCATATTTGCAAAAGTGCATGGAACGTTTTCGGTGACGTCTGTCACCCCACCGGCTCGATAGCTAGCCAGCCCAGAACAACTTCATTCACGTAACGATGGCGGCACAAGATAAACCGGGAGACGAATACACTTTTAAATGTAAGTATGTGAAAATATGGTGGTACAAAAGTTACATTTTTATAGCGGTTATGTTGTTAGGGTTGTGAATTTGCATAGACTTGTAATATTTATTTAAACAATCTTCATAAAGGTTCACTCGCAATAAGTCCTTTGTCGGTGCCTGCACTTGTGTCCTTTCTCTCACCTCTCTCCACGACTGCTGTTGAAGCCGTGACCCGTTTATGTCATGTGCTTTTTAAACTTGGTGCCACATTTCATTACCTTATCTTATGGAATTGGTAAGGTAGGCTTCAGTGCAGTACTTTAAGAGAAACATAACACATTCAAACACAAAAATTCTGTTATTCTGCTAATTTAACACTTCCTAGTAATATTACAGATGGGCAGGAACCACATTAACCTCATCATTCTGACACTGTTTGTTTGTGTCAGTGCTGTTCCAAACTATTATCTAATCTAATGGTATTTTTGAGTAATGATTAGTAACCTAATATGAGACTTTTTATATTACTAGCATATGTACTTAGCGTACATATGCTGCCTACAGTACCTACTGTAAACAAGCAAGTAGCAGAATTTTGGTAACTCACAGGAAGAAGATCTGGCAAGCTGGAGTCATTTTGACAGGTTCACTGTCAGTCCAAATAGATGCATATTAGGTTCATTTGTCAACAACATGTCATAACTGATGGGACCATGAAGGACAATTTCCTGCCATCACTTCCCAACTTAAAGCTAAAGCACACTTGGGTTATTGGCAGGAGCACAATAACCCAAAACACACAGCAGGGCGACTTCTGAATGGCTAAAAAAAGGGGTTGAAGTGAGGTAGTCAAAGTGGGGACAAACCGTAAATGAGCTTCAAAACTTGCCACACCAGGTAGGTTACCACTGTTTCTGTCTAGTTGCTGTTATACTTTTCTCAGCTTCAATCTGGAACTTTAAGACAAACACATACACAAATATTTGTGTATAAATTTCTTTCCCAGTAACTGTGAAAGACTCGTTGCCAGTTATCACAAATGCTTGATTGCAGTTCTTGCTTCCAACTCATCACTGTGTTAATGAGAGAGAGAGAGGAAAGCACCAGACAATTAGCAGCCTGTGAGTGCCTGCATGTAAACACAGTCAACGGAAGTGGGTCACATTCCTGCTGCTGGTGACTTAACAGGTGCCTGGAGGGCCTTATTTTTCAAACAGGAAACACAAAGTTCTAAAGTGAAAGAACCTGGAACAAGGGATATGTGGAGTGTAAAATTAGTGTTACAGTGCAGACAATACAACCCAGCACCTGTACAGATGTGGTGATCAGACTAAGTCGTAACAGGAAAGACATTAAGATCATACAGCAAATAGTTGCTGGAGGGGGGAAATCAGCAAATTAGTTTAAGGAGTATATTTCTAAAGCGGAAGCGAAAGGATGGAGTATATTTCTGCAGCATATTTACAGAATTAGAAGCATTACACTTTTGTGTCCACACTCTGCAGATATGAATATGAATGAGGGACCAGTTTTGTCTCAGGTTAATTAACATGAGTCATGAGGGGAAACTACTGTGGAAAATGTGGCGTGAAACAAAATGAATTTGAGAAGAGTTTTTAAAAGAAAACTTGGCTGACTGGTGTCATAGAGTCAGTTGTTGCATTCTGTGATTCTGGCTCAAAGTACCCAAAGTCAGTGATAAACATTTAGTCAGGCAACAGAGAGATTAACTTGTATATGTGTCTTCTTTAGAGTGTTTGAAGGTCTTTGACTGAGGTACTCAGTTTACTGTCTAAGCTTTGCAGCAAGGTGCTATGTTGATGAGCCCAACTTACTTTCTTTCAATGAGGAACTCTTGCTCAAATAGTTCTGCAGGCTTTCTGAAGGTCTCTCAAAGTTTTTCTTTTCACATTGTTTTTCACACATTTTCAGTCCATGCCTTGTATTTGATCATTTTCAGTAGTTGCTTTTTTTTTCTTTGCCTGCTTGTTTGTTAAGTCATATAACAGTGGCCTATGAATGAATCAATCATTAAAAGTGCACCTAACTCATGGGATGAACCAGTGTTGTGTCTGCAAACGACTTAACAAAGAACCAAGTATCTTTAGACACTTTGTTACCAGCAGCTTTTGAGAAAAATACATAATTAGTTCCAATTTCTTAATTTGTACATATAAAAGATACCAAAAATAAAAGTTTAAAAAGCATAAAAGAGTATTTTTATAGCAACAAGATAATTCCAAAAGAGTAAGTAAAAAGAAACCAAGCGTGTCAGCATGCTTGGTTTCCTTGAAAATTTGAGTAAAGTGTAGGACAAGAAAAAAGGGGAAGGCCTGAAAAGCTATCCACGGCAGATGAAAGTCTCAGTCATTTCTTTAAGAAACAGGAAAACAGCGAGTAAGGACCTGAGAGTCTGAAGCCTCATCAGAAACTGTCTCAGTTGGAGGTTGGCTGGAAGCAAAGGGATAAAGTGAGTGATGAAACCAAATTTGAAATTTTTGCTGGTAACTGTCATGATTTCCGCTGCATTTCAGACAGTGGTGTTTGGATCATATCAACACTGATGGAATGATGAAAGCAGAATAGTACGATTTTGAACCACCATGCAATACCTGGATAGAAAAACACAATTCCCCACATTCCTAGATAAAATGAATGGTGGCACAAGACCTTTGCCCAGTACTGTATATCATATCCTATATGATATAGTTACAGTTAAGCCTTTTGTGACAAATGTGATGTTGAATGTGCTGTAAACATTTATGTTAAATGATATATTTTTACAGCAATGCCTCTGCACCCCAAGGGCATACACTACACTTGTGGAAAAGGTGCATGCTTGTACAAATTCCCAGCCAGTGAAAGTGTGAGCTAAAAGTCAGTAACTCAACACCTCTTGGATTCATTTTCTTCCAAATTTAATTTGGTAGGGGAAGAGATGAAGCTAAGTAAGTGGCCCGTATCATTTTCATCACAAATCACACAAAAAAATATTTATCTGATTTTGTAGTGTTTGTTTGAGGTTTCTGGAAGAGGCCTGAGTACTCTGCTTTCTGTCACAGTGGAAAAGATTGGAGTATTCACCCCATCGGGATTCGCCTCTTGAAGCTACGATCACATGAACTGTTGCTGAAGTCGAGGTTCTTACCGAGCTGTTGTTAATTACACCGTGATTGAGTTGGAGATGTGGCGCTACTTTACATCAGGACAGATTCACCAAGTCAGTTTGAAGAGCTGCCTGCATCTTTACTCGGAGGGAAGCCGGGGTTTTTAGGAGGTGTTTTGCTTTCTCCATCATTTCCACTAAGTTTGCAGTAACTTTGATCTTCCTCCACAGATGATGAACTGTAACCAACTATTGTTAATCTAAACTCAAATATAATCACGACACAAGCTTTTCTTATCTTTACTTTTCCATCTGTTCATGTTCTGGATGACTCAGATCTGCAGAATGCTCTCATATCCTCTGTGGGAGCGCGCACACAAACACACACACACACACACCGGCCATTGCTTCTCCAAGCATTAAAGCCCACCTCACAACTAACCGGTGCTCCCCATCCATCTGTGCTCTCTTTTCATTCAGTGAGCAGGATTGCTCTGTCTCGGCTGAGATCCCTCCACCATGATCTTTAAGAAATCATTACGTTAACATAGTCACATTTTCCATCTCAGTTTGGATCATCATATTTACTGCAGGACACCCGAACATGTTCCTTTGGCTGCTCTAATATTCGTTATTACTGACGGTGTAACTTATTATGCTGGTGTGTCTGAGCATCACTGAAGCAGCCTTAAAGAAAGAAGCCTGGGAGAGATCTGCTGATCTTTATCGAGGCCAAGAGGAGCACATGTGGGTTTACTAGACCTTCACTTAATCTTTGATTGCTGGTTTACTTTCTTTCTGAAGGCTTATTGGCTTGGCTGTGGTTTGTGTTTATGCCAGCTGTCCATTCTGGGTCTGAGAGACAGCGCCACCCTGTGGAATACAACTGTAAGTAGAACCAAAGCAGTAGAAACTCAGTGCCATCTACTGTTCTTTGGTGTTCATTTATGGGGAGAAATGCCCGCAGTAATACTTAAATTAGTAAACAGGTGGATTGCTTAAAAAGTAGTTACAATGAAAGGGCTCCACCCCGTTGACTAGACGATCTCTAAGGTGTTACACGTTTCGTGGCAATATGCTCGCTCATTTGTATAAAGAAGAAAACGAGGCAGCAGAGTCAAAGGAGTGCAGCTGTTATTTTTTGAGTGAAGGGTCTGGCAACTTAGGTGTGGAGAGAGATGCATGAGAGAGGCCTGGACCAGCTGCTGAGCTCTGGCAGCAGATGCACAAAACTGTTGTAGTCCAAGCAGGGGGTGAATAATTCTGCATAATTTAGTGGGTTTTGGTGAGATTTTGTAGTTATACTAAAGTTAAGTAAAGTTATGTGTCGAATTGAGCTTTTCACTCCCAGGCTGCTGGCTTATGGTTCTTAGGGTATTTAAAAGTAATGGGAGGCAGAGGCCTCAGCTTTTTTTAAAACCAACTCCCAGTTTGGATTCAGGAGACAGACACCCTCTCTGCTTTTAAGATTAGGCTTAAAACGTTTATTTTTGACAAAGTTTGTAGTTAGGGCTGGATCAGGTGACCCTAAACCCACCCTCAGTTATGCTTCAATAGCCCTTGGCTCCTGGGGGATTCCCATGATGCCCTGTGTTTACACACCGCTCTGCATGTAGTCATTATTTATTACTAATTTCTGGTGGCTTTGTCTCGCCTCCCCTCCCTCAACCCCAACCAGTCCCCAAACCACTAACACTCAATATATGAAAATATGAAAGGTGATTTTTGTTTTATTAAGTAAAATGTGGCCATTAAAATGTGTTCAGAATTTGCAAATTGATGATCTCATAAATGATAACGCGTTACTCTCCCCTACACCGCATCCATCAGCCTTTATAGGTAACATTAAGTATTAGTGTCGGTAATATTGGCTCTGTATGTACTTGGTATTTGCACAATCACACAGCACTACTCTTCACCTTAGAACGTCGAGCAGCTTGAAGTGACTTATTGTGATTCGACACATAAAAAAAAGTGTACTTTTAATGGAATGAAGCAAAACAAAGTCTTTATTTATTTATTTATTTATTTGACAGTACAGTCAGTTCTGTAGAATAGAACTCATCAGTTTTCCTCTCTTTACCCAAAAATAAACAACTCAAATGCCTCTTCGTTTTTTTCAAGTTAGCATGACTATCTGTGTTGCATACATTTACAATGCAATAATAGTTCCCTTTCATGAGGTTAACACAAACGGAACTTAAATCAACATACTGTACACAAATGTATGGCCCTACAGCGGATTACTGTTTGTCATAAATTACATTCAGATGAATTGACACACACACACACACACACACACACACACACACACACACAAAAGCAAAGCATACACGCACAAACACACATACACCATCTCCTTGTTTCTTCAGTCTTATCATTTGTTTTTTTAAATACTGAAAATGGTCTGATTTTGACAAACACCTTGCTCTGCCATGAAGCATTGAGCAGCATCAGTGTACTGTCGGGTTTTTACCCACTGTTAGAAATGGAAATGTTTTTAAGATTTTAATATAAGTGCCAAAAAAACTGATTAATATAATGAATGAAAGGATTCCAAATGCTTTTATGAGATTTCAAAATAAATAAAATCCTCAAAATTCCTTCATTTAAACAGCTGTCATGACAGATGTGCTTACTTTTTACAATCCACATACTTCAATGATTGCTAAGTATCCGTTTCCCCCCCCCTCCACCAAAAAAAACCTTTGCTTGTTTAGTCATTTAATCATCAAGAACCACAGCAGGTCAGCATCCATTCATCCCACTAAACACTCACTGGTCCAGGTGCAATGCCCAAACTCGAACTCTAATGGAAACAATGTGCACAACAAAATGTCAGAGTGGCAATGAACAAAAGAAAGTCTGTTTGACAAATCGGATGGGTGAAAATATGACAGTTGATGTGCTTAAAAATCCCCCGCTTCATAAGCGAGCATCAAAGTGTGAGTTCAAACGGCAGCAACTGGACCCGCTTCAGTGACACCAAACCATCAGCAGGAAACTGTTGCAGACGAAACAACAAGCTGTTAAAACCAGCGTGAATATTTCAAGTCGCTCCATTTTTTAAAAATCTTTTTTTTTTTTTTACAGTTAGATTCAGAAATCAAGTCTTGTTTAATATTGCTTTAATCCTTTTTTACTCCCGCGCATGCTTGACAGAATAAATAACAAAGGTGTCAGCATGTATGCAAATTATTCTGCTACAAGGGGCACATGCAATATGAGCAAAAAAAAAAAAAAAAAAAAAAAAGAAATGAAGGAAACTAACTTCAAGCCTGCACGACAATGGTCCCTCCCAGTATTCACCAGCATATAACTTTGGTTTACGGTGAAAGCTCAGCGGTTAGCATGTTGCAGAGGTTTTTGCAATGTGGCAGCTTCCATCTGGACTTAAAATGTTATCGACCACTTCATGCATCGAAATCTCAATCAAATCACCCAACATTCATTGTCGTCCTCCAGCTGACTAGACAAATACAAAAACAGAGGTGAGCCAAAATTGTGTGTGTGTGTGTGTGTGTGTGTGTGTGGGGGGGGGGGGGGAGTACTCGTGTTCTCTGCAGGTCTGTAGTCACAGTGCTTTAGCAGATGTCTGTATCTAGACCTGGTCTGTATCCCCCTTCACATGTGCATCAAACGCCCCCCAATTTTTTTAAATGACAAAAACAGAGCCACAAACACCTTAAATTGGCACAGGTACATTTATGTACCCTCTCTACTGCATACCGTACAATAATAATAATAATAATAATAATAAAGGCAACATAAAATATGAAGTAATCAACTAAAACAAACGCAGATCCATATTCTACAGACTTACAGTATGTTTGTTTTTAGGCACATAAGAAAATTCAGTCACAGCAAGAGGACATAAAGCCCCAATCTGGATTCTCTCTGAAAGTATAAATTACAAAGAGGGGAGGGGTTGCTGGCAGAAAATAATCTCGATCTCTAGAGCCATGGCCACTGCTACGTAGCATAGCTTTCAGCTAACTCCACTGCATTGCAACACACACATAATGCAGGAGTAGCGTTCAAAAAATGCAGTCTGGACTACATCTGTCACAATTAGAGACAAGCACGATCTGAAAGGTTTTAATAAAGACATTAATAGGACCACTGTTTGTATGTTAGTTTAGTCAGATTGCCTTTGTCTCTAACCGCGACTTAAATATCGAGCAGATTACATTTAATGAGTCGTCACTGCAGAAATCACAGTCATTCAAAACTTTTTTCTTCCAGTTCCTAAACTGAAGCTCTTCTAGTTTCGCTTTGGCTGACGGTCTTTGGCAACACTGGACTGGACACGACAAACACTCCTTGGCTGCACATCGAGTTAAAAGTTAGAAAGCAAAGCCAAAAACTGGAGGAGTATCTTGTTTGTAGTATCAGCAGGTTTACATAGGACATACACATTACATCTGGTGTATGGCCATGTGTAATCTTAAAAGTAAAGATTACATCTGGTGGTGTGAATGCACCGACTGTGTAGTCCAACAGTACAGTGTAGAACCCCAGTTTCTGCATAAATCAAGAAGAATTTGTTACATTTTTCTGCAAAAACAGGTAACGTGGGCGACACGTGCACCAGATTGGGCCTTTAATATTATACTATATGACACAGTATACTGTATGTCCAATATACTGGGCAGTTACAACAGACAAGAAGGCAACATCATTAGTCTGGCCTGACAGAATATGAGTATAACACAGTGTAACAGTTCTTAGCCAGTATTTCCATCCCAGCTCACTTATCATGACTGTTTAGAAAGATGAATAATTGTAGTTGGACTGTGTCACTCATCTGTGTTTTTAACCTTTTTCGTCCGGGAGAGATGACTGCGGTGTAGTTGCTTATGCTGTTTTGTTTTGTAAATGAGTGTGTGTGGTTGTGCACGTGTGGTCGTGTCATAAGTACTGTACTGCTCTGTAAAATACGCGAGACTGTGTGTTGTAATATGATGTAATACGCTTAATGCTTCCATTATGTCCCGGTTTCTTCATCGTTGTGTTGGTCGTGTGTGGTCGAATCCCCCACCTCGCCTTTTGGCCTGGTGTGTCTCTGTATTATCGTCTGCGATGTGACCATTTCCAGTGCATTTAGAGTCTGTGGTACGTGCACGCCTTTTGTGACCAGTGTCTTCTTTTTTGTTTGCACTTTGCCCGTTTCCTGTGTGTGCGCTGTGAGTTGTTGTGTATGTGAGGTTTGCATCGTATGCGGTATGAGTATCTCTGTGCTGGGGGGGCCTCCTGGGTCTTTCATCACCATGCTGGCCCCCACCATGGCGGGATAGCTTCGATTCCTCCTCAGTCCTGGAAGCCCCCCACCCAGTGCGCTGTTCCCCAGTCCAGCAGAACCAAAGGGGCCTAACAGAGTACTTCCAGATGAAGCTGAAGCAGAATGTGGGGAAAGGGTGCGAAAACTCTTCAGTTTGTCCACAAGCCGCAGATTGATCATCTCTGTTTGGTTGTCATCGTCCACCTGGCCCTCCTTCTCCCTTTCTGCCTCCCCCAGCACTTCCCTCAAAATTGTACGAGCCGGCTTAGAAGCGAGGAAGGTATCGTAGAACGGCGGGTCGTCATCGGAAGGGCTGAACTGAAACATGGGGCCTGTAGCGATCGAGGAAGCCGATTTGGAGTGAGGTGAGCTGGGTGGGCTGGATGGCTGAAGGAGGAGGAGGGTGTCTGGACGTTTTCCCAGGTGCTTGACTCCACCCTGCTCCGGTCTCTCTGTGCACCTCTGTGCTTGAACCCCTCCCAACACTGCCGAAGCATCCAGCCCTCGGTCCCAGCTGCGTGGGTTGTACACTGAGGCAGAAATTCCATTCTCCAGCAGGAGGCGCACCAGGCCTAGAGAGGTGCTGGTGGTTTTAGTGGAGTCCCTAAGGTTGGTGGAGGACTCGGCGAGGGAGAGGGAGAGGGAAAGGCGGCGAGGTGTGCAGCAGGGTGTGTAGGAAGGTGTGGGTGGGGCTGAGAAGGGTACAGGGGAGGCAGTAAGGGAAGGCGTGCCCGGGCAGGTACTGCTCTGACACGCAGCCATGGCTGGGCTGGAGAGGAATGGAAGGACAACAAAAGAAAAATGATGAGTAAGCATAACCAAAATTATACAGACACCACCAGCCTTTAATATGACTATTAAATCTTATCCTGTTCTGGAAGACTGAGCCGTGCACACAAGTTTAAGCTCAAGTCTGCACATTGATTTGTACTCTTAAAACTCAGAAACATCAAGTCTGATTGACACATTGTTCACACATTAAACAATTTAATCACACAGAAAGTTAGTTAATCAAGCCCCGTATACATGGTGAAGAAACATTAAGCACAGCAGTCCAATTTGTAGCCCTTAACCGCTCTGCAGGGAGTACACCGTCACGTGACATTTATCTAATAGGAAAAGTGCCAGAAAAACTGAGACTGTAAACTAACTGACTCCAAGATGAAAGCTGACCTTAAGCATTAAAAGTGAGTGATCTCCTTTCAGCCAATTCTCAGAACACTTTGTTCAATCAAAAAAAAAAAAAAAATGGACCTCTTTGCTTAGTTTATTTCCACCGAGTATAACACAGTTAGATTTAATCAGATTGGATCAGTGATTGGATTCCTGGATGTCAGGTTTGTTAGTTACAAAGCGGCTTCCTAACAGGGAAACTTATGAGGCAAATAAGAAGCACACTGTCCAGTGACTAACTAGAGGACACAGCTTTTAAAAATGACATGTTTGTGTTTGCAGAGCTTTTTCACAGTTTAGTGCTTGTGAAATTTGCCTCACGCAGCTGCCCACAAGTCGCTGCCCACTAAGTTTGACCAGACAAAAGAGAGACGGTGCAAATTCCCCAAAGTTATTCTGCTTCACACACCAGCAAATCTTTAGAAATGCACTACCATGCATTTCCTCACCCATGCGCACACTAGTAGGTGCACTCAATGGGTCTGCTCTACTTCGGCCATAACAACCATGTGATACAACTCCAGTTCTTCTTCCTCGTCACATGACCTGTTAAGCCAATCAAGACATTGAGCGTTATGCGCCAGGTCTACGGCAACACAGAAGCCCTGTCTGGAATGAAAATCAGAGAAAACCTGGCTCGTTCAATTACCTACTACTTCAGGTCTGCCATTTAGTACAAAACAATATGTCTGACTGCCAGCTGTTGTTTATCATTACACAAATCAGGTTAAAGACAAAGGTTTATCAATGAAGTATTTAAGTGTTGATGTGTTTGTTTATTCTTTACCTGGGGGATGCAGTGGTCAGCTGATCAGAGGGGTGGAGAATCCTGCAGGTGGTGAAGGTATATGTGGAGCTAGTGTGGGACATACACTTCCCTGGGAAAAGAACTGGAGGAGAAAGGAAGGGAAGGAAAAAAAGAAGAGGGGAAGATTTTTAGTGTTGACACAAAATAGACCAAACACAACGAGGCAAAAAAAATGTTAACAACAACGTGGAGAAAATAGACCGTGGGCATAGTACAGGACCCGAGCGAAATCCCCAGCTAACATTAGCCCCCCCAGTATACTTGTTTCTGTTAGAGAAACTCGAAGTCTATCCCAGCTAATAGCCTTGGTTGTGAAAATGTAGTTGCTAAGGGTGAGCCTCGACAACAAGAAGCAGCAGCTGAATCAGTCACACACTCATCTGATGTGACTGAATATTCAGTTTGTATACCTAAAGCATAAAGATGCGTTTATTCCACTTTGATCTTTTATAAATTATGAAACACTTAGATGAGGTAGAAGAGTTAAGTTATGAGGCAGATTTTTCATTGCAGTGGTATTAAAGTTACAACCAAGGCCACACGGGGCTGATTCACTGCAACACTTTAACTTTTTAGTGTTAATAAAGAGATCCATGCCTCTCAAGTTGTGCTCTGCTTTTACATTCATATTAATTACAGTTATAGCACTACAATGTTTACACCCTTTCTAGGGTTAAGTTCACTTGAATTTCTTGCGTTAATTTGTTTTATTATTCTCGGTGTTTCCCTGTACTGGGAACACTTACAAAGGTTTATTCTAGTCTGCGCCTCTTCTCCATTTTAAATGGTACCATGTTGACTTAATAAAAATAAAGCTTTGGGTTTTAAATTCTCTCTCTCTCATTTTTGGCTCGTAGCCGTAAAGTTAAAGCCACCCACTCCCACAAGATTTGTACTCTGGGACAAGAGAATATCAATGGCACGGCAGTCCTCCACACCAAAGCTGCTCAGTAGGCTCCAATATTAGCTAGCCGCAAGCGCTACGAGTTCATGTGACTCGAACAGCTGCCCCAACAGCACTTGACCTGCCAAATTTCTTTCTGTATCTGCGTGCTTGTGTGCTACAAAACAGTATAGCTTAGCATGAAATATTAAACCCTCCTGCTCCTAAATAGTGTCTAAAATGTTTTATAGAATATACCTAAAGATACTAAAGACTTTGCAAAAGATGAAAAACTTTGAGTGTAAGCGTAATTGGCTGAAATAAAGGGAAAAAAGTGGCAGCAAAAGAAAGTGTGAACTGAGAAGAAAGGCTGCAGATGGAAAATGACGGAAATGAAAGAACAAAAATAAAAACATGTACTCTGTCTCGTTGCCGTTCGCTGGCTGCATACACGGGGACAGCTCCTGGGGTGGGTGCGTGTGCAGGTGTGTACACATGAGCGTGATCATGCAGGATGGGCTGTCACGTGTCCAATGAATCCTTTCTCCTGCCCCTAAACCCGCCACCCCTCCTGTTCACCCTCGTCCCCTTTATCCCCATGCTCCAGGGCAAACATGAAGGTGTTATGGTTTGATGCAGTGCTGTAACCCCAGCTAAGAGGCTCCCTCACCAGGCATGCGGTCCACAGTGTTTGGCTGTAAGGTTTGGCGCTCTTTGGGGTCCACATGCCCGTTGATCTCGGGAGAAAAAGGCAGCGGAGAGGAAGGGGACGTGTTGGAGAGAGGAAAGGGCATGCTTGCAACATGTCCATCATTTCCCTGAACTGCTTCTGCCGCCGCGCAGATCGTTCCATTCAGTGCGTCTGACTGGCTGATTTCTTCAATGTTGCCATTTTTGTTGCGGCAGACTGCGGGAGTAGAGGTAGAGCGAGGCAGATCCGTGGGAGCAGGGCTCTCCCCTAGCACGGCTCTAAATGAGTCACATGATAGTTCATCCTCCTCTGGTTGGTCCAGCTGCCAGCTGTCCTCCTGTTCCTGTTCCTGTTCGTGCGCCAAAGTGCGGAAGCCCTTCGTGACCACACCGGGCCGATGATCCAGCAGAGCACCCATGTGAGGCTGAGCCAGCTGCTGCCATGCGTGGAGCGTAGCAGAGCCTAGGAAAAAACACATCTTCAAGTTACACGAAAATCAACAGCAGCTTCAGCTATTTTTAACAAGTTCGTGACCTCCTTTAAACACGCATACAGAAAAAGTACCACAAAATCTGTGATTATCGATTACAGATATGTTCTTATCAAGTTTTCAATGATCACAGGTTAAACAAACTACATCTGTTTAAACTCTAAAAGCACCTGATTATTGCAGGTGAACACGAAGACGTCACTTATGTTCAGTAGGTGTTGTTTATGTGTTGAAATGTGCTTGAAAACTAGAAAATTATTGTCAGTACGTTATATATACACATATATAAACTAGGCTAAGCTCCAAAGCAGAGACGAGAACGCATACATATGCAACAAATGCACATTCTTAGATTATAACACTGTCACAGCGTTTCTTTATGCAGCACACAGAGACTCTCGCACACAGCACTGAGGGTGGATGTCACGACAAAGGAGGAATGTCTATAGGCCAAAGTGTCTTCGCACACCGGACTGCTTGAATTTCAAGTCTAGAAAAATGGTTTTCTACTAGAGATGCATTTTGAGAGATGCCAGTGCAAAAGAACAAACGCAGAAGAAATGAGAGAAAAGGAAAGTGGAAAATGATGAAGACTTTATTCAAGAAATCATCAAAGAAAGCAAACAAGGAGAATAGAACAAGAGTAAAGTGCAAAGACCAAAGTGAACTGAAAGGCCAACAAATGACGAGTGGAAGAGGTGGACAGTACATACAGCATCATGACACTGATGAAAGGCTCAGAAATTTATGAAGACAGATGAACATTTAAGAAATAATCACCTGAGATTGTTTCTACATTACTTCTTATTTCTGCACCGCTGTTAGACTTGAAATGAAACATTTCCATCTCTTTTTGTTTTTTACATTTTCATAAGTTCACGTGCTTGGAGAACACATTTTTGTCCTATGACGCAAATGGTTGCAACTTCAAGTTTGGACACTAGGTGGTGCCATCGTACAAGATGTAAGGAAGCTTTCAGTTCCACTGGACAATACTGAGAGTGGATGGATGATTGAAGAGGTCACAACAAGTACATGTTAACAAAAACAGGTTTCTGAGATTATAAATATAGTGATAACTGCTCTGTATCTACAATCCAACACTAAGAATTCAATAAATAATAAATAAAGCTCCTCTATTAGAACAAGGCATCAGAAACATGTTCAGCATGTGTTCAAAAATACAGAAAGTGCATTTCAAATACCATACAGGAAATCACTCACTGCAAATGTGTCAGTGAGCATGTGTTGTTATGTGCTAGGTAGGCTTTTTAACACATTATGGCTGTGCACAACTTTATAGTTTGAGACACGCTCCAATATCCAAGTACAACACTTGAATAAAATATTAGGAAAAGAAATCATTAAATCGACTTTGTATAAGTTACTGTGTGCACAACGTTCATTGAACTATTCTCATTCTTAAACTGCAGCCTTCGAACCAGTGCACTGCTCCACACACAGCAGGCTAACCTATATTTCAAAGCTGCAGCGCAACTGCGTATGTCTAAAATAAAAGGAGTGCTGCAGATTTAAACTACCATCCTGTTGCATCAACCTCTCCAGCAGACCTGTGGCTACAGCCAGCGGAGGCTGTGAGCTTGAGAAACTGCTCAGCTCCATCAAACTGGAGCTCCTTCGCAGCTTGTTAGGATCTGGTGAGGCGCTCAGAAAGATCTTGGACTGATTGCATTTGTGAAAAATCAGGTATTGATTCTCACTCTGAGTTGCTTGACTTTGGGTTTCACAGCCCTGGCTGCATGCTCTGGGAGGAGTGAGGCTGGAATTTTGCACCTGGTTCTGATTTTCATTGTGTTTTTCCTTCAAAATCTCATTTTCATTGCGAAAGGCTTTTTCACTGCTGAAATTCTGATTTAGTTTTTCATCATGTGGAAGATTCGAGGACTTGTGACTCTGAGAGGAATAATCACCTTCTAGCGGCTTTACAATCTGCAGCTTCTCCGGCAGGTAGGACCTGGGTGTGAATGAGTACCCCGACCAGATGCTTCCAACTGAGGTATGTGAGGAAAGCGAGAACAAACTTTCCGTTGGGGTTCCTGGTCCTCCTTTTTCCTCCTCTTTGGCCAGGTAAGCCAGCTTTCGCTCCCTCTCCTCCTCGAAGAATCGTTTTTCTGAGAGGTAGTTGTCCCGGCGGAGCGACAGGCGACGCAATGCTGCCTCCAAGTCCCTGCTGCCCGGAGTCCCAGGGGTACCAGGGGGGCGCTTGTTGGAGTCCTCTGACCTGAAGAGGGAGACAGACAGCGGTACAGTTTTTTGCAAAGTTAATCTCTATTTTGAGATAATAAAATGATCGTTTAATTTAATTCACTATCAAAAGGGGAAAAATAAGAAGAAACCTTAAATAATTGTGTTATTTCACTCTTAAGTGTATAAAAAATCCTCACAAGTCATTTGGAAAAATAATCCAAACGTTTGAATCAGAGAAGAAACTAAGTTTTTCAACTTACTGTCATATATGACAAATAAACACGGGAAATTATTTGTGAAACTGGAACTACAAGGTGTTTGCCAAACTTTGAAATGAGAACCTTAATCAAATTTCAAAACAGCTGCAAATGAGCACTCTGTTAATTACCTAACTGGGATGCTTCTAAATTAAATACATTTCATCAGGTCATTATGCTTCATCATTCAAATCTACGGTCCGTAGCGGGAGCGATGTCCATACCCGTCATCAGGCGTCTCCAGGATACTCCTAGTCCTGTTGTCTAGGATGATCCCACTTCCTGTTTCACTACCATAAATGGAGTTGGAGCGTGGCGTGCCCACCCTGCTGGAACGCCCTGAGGTGAAGCATGAAGTCTGATTGGAGCCTGGGATGTTGAGAGGAGAGGGGGCTAGAGAAGAACGCTGCTGACGCATCAGATTGAGGTTTTTCACCGTTTGGAAAACTCGCTTCGGATGCAGTCTGCAGACACACAAACATGGAGTTGATGGATGACTTTTAGATTATTACAAATGATTAACATCTGAATCAGATCATACTGTGGAGGAAAAAAAAAAAAAAAGGATATGTACCTCTGCTCTTCTACGTCTGGATCATCCATTTGGAGTTCCTTCCTCATGGTGCCCTCTATTTCTGCTGCCAGTGAGTCCTGGAGAAGAAACAAATTGCTACTTGGGAACTGAAGATGTTGTGATGCAGACAGACAGTCTCTCTTCTAACTACGTACATTTCTTTTGCATTGTAAAAACCCTTAAAAATTTAACTCCATCACTCACCATCGGGAACAGGCCCAGGGAATGGAAACGCCTCGCCGTGCTGAGCGGGAGAGTTTTATTTCTCAGGTTCTTCAGTTCCTCCTGAGCTTCATGCAGCATCTCCATACACTCTGCATACTTGTCTTGCAACTCCTGCAACTAAAAGTGAAGAAAGGAGGAAGAGCTTTACAGAGAAGAAAATGAAACGCACTGAAGCAGAGTGTTTCACCTCCAGCCTGCAGGTCATTTGTCTCCTGTTTATCTCTCAGTTACATTTAAACAGTGACAGGACTGATTTTCATACAATTTGCTTCTCGGAGAGACTGAGCTTTGCATGCTGTTTTATTATGATATAAAATATGTTTTTAAAAAGGACAATATACTGTGGGTGCTAAATTTGGTGATATAATAATATGTGAAGACAGGAGAAGCCATCAGCAGCATCTCTACTGGACCAATAACATGTGTTGATGGAAGCATGTGGAAGATGATTACTTTATAATTAGCATCCTAATAATAAAGTAATCATTTTTAAAATCATAAAATCTAACAAAAAATACAAATCTGATGGCAGGAATATATATAACTGTCACACTACAAATTTGCCTCATCTGGCAGAAGCTGGCAATGCAGAAAACACAGTGCTGTTGCCATGGTGACCAGGCCCTGGACTGCCCTACCTCAGCAGTGAGTTGTCGCTGGGCGTCTTTGGCTGCACCCAAGTGCTGAGTCAGCTCCTCATTTTCCAAAGCATACTGACAACACGGCAGACAAAACAGGACAACAGGTGTGAAACCGACTGCATTCAAAGTATTTTTAGCGTTTAATGTAATCTGAGACAGAGATCGGGACTTTCGTACAAGCTTGGCCTTCTTCTGGAGGTCGACTATCTGGGAGAGGAGGTGTGTGATCTCCTCCTGCTGTCTGGAGGCGTCCTCAGTCTTCCTAGCCAGCTCTTCAGCCAGAGAGGAAATCTGCAGGTTGGCATCGCCTGGGAATGAGAACAGGTGTTCAGCAAAATACAGCTTATGGCCACACTGCTTCTAAAGAGTGACTGTGATCGTGTGTGTGTGGGGGGGGGGAACAAATAAACAAAAAAAGCCACTCACGTATTTCTTTGACACAGTCATTGACAAGTTGCTGCTCTTTTTCCTCATAGGAGATCGTTTCTGTTTCCAAATGACTCGCCTGGAGGGAAAATGAAAATAACTTCACATCACAGCAAAGATAAGATCAAGCTTATAATTCATATAAGACTTTCTTATATGAATGTTTTTTATAGGGAATCTATAAGATGGTAGTGAGACCTGCTATGATGTATGGTTTGGAGACACTGACAAAAAGACTGGGGGCCAGTTAGAAGATTTTCAATGGAAGTGACCAGAATGGACCAAGTCAGAAATGAGTATGTGGCAGGGGTGTGGTTTTTGGCTCAGCGGGCTCGAGGGGCAGTGTCAGGGAGGCTGAGGTCCAGGTGAAGGGAATTAGGCTGATGAACTCTCTTTTCCCTTTTAGTGATGTCGGGGACCGGCAGTGTGAGCGTGGAGCCAGCTGGAAAACTGGCCATGGCTGAACTAGCAGTGCCGATCTAAACACATTGGGTGTGTGACATATAAATAAAAGTGACTAAACAGTTACCGAACGCCGTGTGGGTCTGAGTCATTCACTGAGTACTTCAGACTGACAGCTCAGCTCAAGTTGAATATTTTGGAGACAAAGTTAAAGAGGCAAGGCTGGACATGAGCAGAGGAGGGACAGTGGATATACTGGACAAAGGATGCTGAAGACGGAGCCGTCAGGCAGGAGGAAAAGAGGAAGATGACAGTGGAAATTCATGGATATAGTGAAGGAGGACATACTGAGTAGTCAAAAGAAGAAGAAAAGTAGTTTTCTAGTGCATGCGCGTTAGACTATCATGCAAAAAAAACCAAACCTCAGATCGCAATGATTTATTCTCTTCCTCCAAATCCTTGAGTTTCTTCTGCAACGACTCCAGGGGGAAAAAGTTTGGTGATGACACACTTGGTTCACTGGGACGGACGCTGTGAACACACAGGAAAGAGTTGTGCTTGTTAGTTTAAGTCATTCAACAGACTTTATATATTTTCATTAAAAAAACCTGTTAAAACCCAAAGAACCTTAAGTTAAAATGTGATATTATTAGAATTAATTTTTTGTTTTTGTTTTTTTGGAACAATGAGGAAATATACTGAGCAGCAAGGAAAGGAGGTAATAAAAGGAGACTTACGGTGTAGAGGTAATCGACTCGCCGTCGCTTTCTTCGGCTGCATTGGTGTAGAACTGTAACAGCTCATCTTTCATGGACAGGTCATGGCGCAGCTGAGACACCTATAAGGAGACGACTGACGTCAGAAGAAGATGGGGGGGGGGCATGCAGGACGTTCAGCTCATCACAGACATACATTATTACACAGTTCCCACCACCAAATACTGAAGCACTGATGAGCACACATTCGTTGTTTACCTCCTCTCGTATGTGCTCCACTTGCTCCTCCAGCAGTTCATTCCTCTCACTGAGGGCTTTGTTTTTCTTCAGCAGTGACTGTCCGATGCGAGCCGCTAACTCCAAGTCACGCTCTTTCTGCAGAGACAAAGCTGCGTTTAGCAAAATGAATTTCAATAGTTTAAACATTTGCAAAGACCCGTGTTAGTAATTTCCCCCTGTTTCAGGTCTACGTAAACTAAACCCCTCAACCATTAGCCTAGTTTAATATATAGATGCTTGTTTCAGCTGCTCCTTTATTAGAAAAATGGGTTTCAAGGATCTGTATATTTGATTTAACACAGTTTTTACACCAGACAACCCTTCTTAGCGTGTATCAGAATTACTAAAACCAGCTTTAAATGTTGGGTAAATTCAAATACATCAGTGAAGAAAAGGACAAAACAAAAGAGAGTGGCAAAAGCAACACAATATCCACAAATCACTAAATATGAACCTCAAAAGGAAACCTTTGTACATCAGCCGCACTGGAAAACTCCCGTCAGTCAACATGAGGCAATAATTAAAAGCTTATTGTTAACTAGCCACTCCTGTTTCTATCACTACATCAACAGGACTATTTATTGTACTATTAAAAGCTACTAGCAAAGCAAATACTGCAATAGTTTCATGTGCTACAAGAAATAAAAATAACTGACATGATCAGAAATATACAGATCTGACATTAATTGCGTTCGCAGTAATGGAAGTCATGTGTTTGGTGATGGTGCTGTTTGTCTAAGCCATGCTTTCACAATGCTGTCCGGTTGCTCAGGTTCATACTTTAACAGTGACGTCACCCTGTTTTCCTCCCTGCTTTACATTCTGTTGGTCAGCGCAGTCAGCTGAGGAGGATGAAGTTACATTTGAATATCAGCCGATGGAAACAGCTTTTATGACGTTGCTTTCTTTGTCGCAACCCTGATAAATCCGCCCGCGTTTTGACTATGACATAACACCATGTGACCGAATGGCCTTGCAGACCCTCTGACAGTGTCCTGGGTTCCTGGTTATTCTACTTTATTGAATTTTACCTCTTCCAGCAGTCGAGTGACAGCGTCAATGTCGCTGTAGGTCTTCGTCATCTGGCCCACTCTGTCAGCACACAACACTGCAGACACAGAAACAGTGAAAGCAACTGAGTGCTGAACATTTCCAGAAGCTTTAACAGTTCTTTTTTTTGACTATAATATAAATCATGTTATTAAATCATAATCTAGGCTGATTTCATGTATGCTTTCATATCATTCAAGCCAGAAAAAAGCACTATGGGCAGCTTTTTGGGCAATTTATTGCCTCTTTAAAGATTTTCCATTTTTGTCATACATGCAGATACCGCCAAAGAAAATTAAATATAACATTTAATATAATAGGAAGAGGATGGATGCTTTAAGGAGTTAGTTTCTATTTTTATACCTGACAAACATGACCTGTATAAAAGTAAATACTTATAAACATGTCCAGTTTTGGGATTTACTTACCTGGATGATTGAGCATGCATTAAGACATTTGTACAATAATGTGTTGGAAGAAAAGGCCTCATATACGGCTCATAGTTATAACGGGTGTGGGCTGTGGGTGTGGAGTGCATTAGCTTTATTTATCTACATGCATATGCCCGGTTTTACAGCCCTGTGCAGCACACAGCGCAGACTGGACTTGACAGCACTAAAGTCATGAAAGCATAAATACGCCAACAATGACCCTCTGCATAGCTCAGGGTTTTTGTTCCTAGCAAATGACTCAGAAAAGATAAGTTATTGAATAGTGACACAGAGGTCAAAGTGAAGGGCCACGCCTCAGCCATGCTGCTTATTATTAACTCCCTCAGTCCTCAAACAGAGGAGTTTACATCTGTATGACTTCATAGTTTAATTTGGAAACGATTCATAGACAGATAACCTGCATAAAACAACAAAACCAGCTTGTCTGTTCCTTGATACCAACTTGTTTCATTCAAATTGATTAAAAAAAAAAATTATAGCAACCTTTTTAGAAAGTATCTTCACTTGTGAGTGCAGATTTTTTTTTTTTTTTTTTAAGTTTCTACTGCATGAAAAGTGAGACTTTCATAAATGAACATTGCTATAAATTCCTGTGGAAATGCACATTAACAGCAGAAACTCGGGGGCAGGGAAGAATGCTTTCACACCAAGTTTCAGCCTGAAAGGACTGCAGTTCACCCCCATACCCCTGCTCAGGCCCAGGGGAGCCTTTAAAATGTAAATGTTGTAAGCTATACAAATGCAAATCATAGTAGTATGGAGCCATCAAGCTCCACTAGTTACACACATTTCTAAAAAGGTACCAACTCCATTTTAAGATCATCTCTTTTTGATCAGGCTTATTTTAGTTGTAATCCCATAAATTGTCACTGATAGATTTGCAATATGTCGGTAAGCTCACCAAGATAAATTATGTTATTTGTAACCAATAATAAATTGTTAATAAGTAATTTCATCAACATGCTAAACTGTGTGACGTTCTGGCAGAATGCAAAAGAGAGCCGGCCAATGTAAACAACAGATTTTCATGTCCTTGTGTGGTGCAGTCCTCATATGACTGCTGGAAACAAGGAAAAGGATGCTTGATGGAAATAGAAGTTAATAATGGATTAAATCCTTAACTAAGTAAGCTAACAAAGGTAGGAAACGTTGAAGCACTACCAAGGCATTTTATTTGATTAAATAAGGGCACCTTGGCTTGTTTGCCCTTTACTTTTTGCCAAAAGTTTCACGGGCAATTTCAAATCAGGTCTTCACCTAAACCCTGCATCTTATTTCTATTTATTTTTTATTTATTTATTTTTACTGTTTTTGTCGTTTGTGCCTTTTGTGTCATTTTTTACAGAGACAATGATAAGCGGATAGGTTCAGTACATATAATGTTAGGACTATTACCAAACCCACATTTGTCTGCTAGCACTACAAGTTTATTATAAGTTAATTAAACACGGGATCTCTAAAGTCAGGAAGTGTTGTTCTCTCACGATCCGGATTGCTTGGGTCACGTTTCAGCATAAAAGAAGTTGTTGAGTTACAGATATGGACTGAAACCTCAACTGGCCTTTTTGTGTGAAAACGAGCCGGTTGAGAAGGTTCAGGAATGTTATGCTTCCTTCTGGATGCCTCATTTTGGAGGTTTTCCAGGCATGCACATGTGGAATCATGCACCTGCTGCATCTCATCTCTATTGAGAGGAGTCTTGGGATCTCTCTGGAGGAACTGGAAAGTGTAGGGAGAAGAACGTCGAATATCCTGCTTTGCCTGCTGTGAGCTGACTTGCATAAGTGGAGGATGGATGGATGGCACTAGTGCACTGACATGCCAATATTCAAGCTACCTTGATAGTAATACTAAAAATAAATGGAAAAAAAGAAAACACAGTCCCACTTCAAAGAGGTTGATCACAAAAGGCTAACTATCTGTCAGACACAAGTGTGTCTCACACACATACACAAAGAGAAACATCCACGCTCAGTCTTTTCTCATGTTTGCGTTGCTGAACCACAAACTTACTGGAATAATTTGGTATGAGGAAACCTGTGTACGTGCACTCACGCACAGACACAGAGACACAACACCCACAAGACATTTATTTACTTGATATCTGGCCTAATAGAGGACTCTGCTGCGGATAGTGAGCGTGCAGCCTGTTTACCTCCCATCTATCAAACTCTCCATGCTGACTTGGTTCCATGGTAACACTCCACCCAGATCAAACGGCTAAGCTGAAAAAAGTGAGGATGGTTTGACTAACAAAAGCTGATCTGACTACAGAAAGTCTGTCTATTACTGACTGACTTTAATAAGCCAGTCGGGTGAGAAACAGGCATTAAAGACAAACAGCACAGGTTAGAGAAGGTGACTGTAACCTGGATTATCAAAGAGGAAGCGTAACCTAATTCTGAGAGGTGAGCAGGATGTTTTCTTGATATGTTATCCAAAGTCTGGGTAACTTAAGACACGCACACGCCATCTCTTTCTATTTATTTTGCTCCAAGACGATGACAAAGGAAAGGGGACATCAGACAAGTGGTCCTATTCAGCAGCTGTGAAAACTATGTGGGTTTTGGAGATATGTAGGACTAAAGACAATCACCTTAAACACAGATATCTGATTTGGTGACTCTGTATTTAGAGCCATAATGTAATCAAACCTCCCCGTGAGCACACCCTCGTGGCCTTCGGTTTTGTGTGTGCAGCAGAAGTAGTGGGTGCGCTTGAAGTCTGGAGTTACAGACATTATAATAACCTTAATTGTAGCACACAGGTTCATAGAAAAGAAAAGAAAACAGAAAGGAAGCCCTGTTATTGACATTAATACCCCAAGCACAGCCTGTGTAGACCATTAAATACCACGTCTTTAGCTGGAGCAGCACGTATTTATCTTAACAGCCACTGCAAAACATATCCATGTAACAGCAGCCGACGTAAACGCGCTGACCAAACACTTCACACATTATCGAACATTAATGCGAAGAGACTTTTTTTTTCTTGCTTAACAAATTGGCATTAGAGTGTATGTGCAAATCCCTCATGATGCACATCCTTCTCCCTCATCTCGTTTTAAGGATCCCTGAAACAAACCCTAGAAGGATTAAACACAGAACGAGCGCGTTTGCAGTTCAAACTGCAGCCTGCTGGCTCTTCATATCAAAAACAACAGTCACAGCTGAGATGAAAAGCCAAGCCCATATTTGAACTTGTCAGCCCAGCAGTCAGGTGAACCGTGCTGTGTTGAAGCCAAACACACAAATAATCAACATCAGGGAGAGTACCCGCTGGATGAAACCACAGCCACAGGAGATATGATAGCCTACAGATGCCTACAGGAAGGTTAAATGGCGTCTGTTATTTTTATATAGTTCCAAATCGTATAAACAGGTGTCTTACTGCACTGAGTGATAAGGATTAACAAAAGTAACATCAAGAGATTTAGTCACATCTCACTGCTACCTTCACACAGAACTTGCTGCTCTTCATCCATTTCTTCATCCCCTTCAGACCTTCCATCACTGGGAAAACTGGTATATTCTTCCTCCTTCTCCTTTTCTTCTTCTTCCTGCTCTGTGCTGTCATGTTTTGGCAAACAAAAATATTCTTTATCCTCGTTCTGCAAATCCAGATTGTCCTCATCGCCATACAAGAAGAGTGCCATCCTCTCCCCTGATGCTTCAGCTAACCAGATACAACGCCATGGTTTCTACCTGTGTGTGTTTTAATCTCCTAGTCTGTGTGTGTGTATGTGTGAAAGTATGCAAACAATGCCTGACTGACTCTGAGTTTCTCCCTAAATGTCATGTGCCTCTCTGTGCACTCCATGGTACATGTCTGGTAAAGCCTGTGTGCGTGGACCTGCTTGTAATTGAATTTCTAAGCGTGTGTGTCATTTCTATGGCAGCTCAGTGAGACAACCAAACTCCTCCCCTTTTTCTCTGTGGCCAGTCAGTGAATGGCCTTCTCCACTCTGCCACAAACATCGGGTAAACTGGCACACTCCCTCAGGTCAACAATGTAACAAACAATTTAACAAAAAATAGGTTAAAACAGATTTAATCAAGCAGATGAGGGCATTGAAAATGCATAATATTTATGCCTTTAAGTCTCATCTGTGTTATCCATCCAGTGGTTTACTAATGTGCGGTCGCTGTGGTTCAGACCAACAACAACAGAGACAACCAAAAGAGAATTCTCCTTGAACAATTCCCAACAAACACCAGTCACTTTACAATCCCCCCCCCCCACCCACCCACCCCACCCTTAAAATAACTTGGTACAGTCCTGCTCAGCTCTATGGTGACAATAGGGCAGGGCATAAAATAACACACAACCTGTTTCCAGGGCTGGGCCAGACACACAAACACACACCTTCACAGGTGAATGTTTTTGCATACTATAGTTAACGTGCAGACAGTGTTATCAAGAGAGTCAAGAGATAAGCAAGGGCACTTTGAGCTGAGCTGCTTAGAGATTTTCCATGAAGTCAATCAGAAGAAATACTGAAGAATAAACTCGTTTCATGAGACAGTGCATGAGACCTACTTGTACAGCCATACAAATTGACCCTACAAAACACAAGGCACTGTGAACCCTAATCTTGCATGAACTGCATTTACAAGGTGAGCTATAATAAAGCTACTTTGGGTTGTTCCCCTTTTCCCCAGGGGTCGCTACTGCGGGTAGCTTCTCATGTTTGATTTGGCAGATTTTATACACCAGATGCCCTTCCTGATGCAACCCCAAAGGCATCTGTGTCTCCTTCTGGCTTGTTAGCCCAGTGTGTGATGCAAAAGCAAAAATATTTCTTTTCATTGAATGGGGACATACAGGAAGTGGATGACTAAGACACAACGACAAAAGAGTTTGCAAAGAGTGGACAGGCAGAGTTTCAGTTTGGCATCAAATCTCATGCCTCAAGTTCCTGAGCAACAAGACAACCGCTGACATGAAACAAGCCGTTCAAAAACAAAACAAAAAAATTCCAGCAAAGCTTCACAACATTTCAAGAGTTTAATAAAGACCAATAAATAGTTTGATGGCTTAAATTAAACCACAAATTAACCAGTAAATTTGTGACATCAGCTTAATGGTAAATTTATAACCTTTATCGCAACATTTAAATAGTTGCGGTGGAAGAGGTGAGGTAAAAACATAAACATTTGAAAGAAGATATTACCATAAGACACCATAATATTCATTGCATGTTAACAAAAAAGATTAAATATATATATATGATCTATGTCAGTGCCACATGTCTGAGCTGAGCTGTTGAGAGGGGCCAGTCTTCAAAAATGACACATGAAAGAAGCTCCGTCTTCTGCTCATTCGTCCGCGATCAACTGTTATAATTATAGTAATTGGTCTAGAACACTGATGACAGCTCAATACTGTCCCACATGCCTGAGTAACTCCGCTCAATGTTCCTATGGATGCTTCACAGCAGGCAACAAAAGAGCTCTGGACAAACACCACTCAGTGTCTCCAGGCAGCGTTTACCTCCCCCATTGTTTTATGGTCGTGTTGACTCTTAATGCTCCAATAGTTCTCACACTTTAGCTCTCATGGAAACATAATATATTGTTTTGCAATAAGCTCTGAGTCTTTTATTCAAAAACCAAAAAACTTTTTGTTTCGGAAAATGTTGACTTTTGTTGTTAATCCACTTAAATGGTGCATCAAATGTACATTTTATATCAAATTAAGTTAAGAAAAACCCTCCCGAGAAATTGATAATCTTCAATAAGCAAACGTAAGACTTTCACACAAACTGAAATATGTAAGCTGAAAATTTTCAGCTTACATATTTCAGCTAGGGACCGTAGACAAGGTACATGGACGTAGCTACTGTGATATGAGAATGGGCGGGCTTGACCATTTCGTACCACGGATAATCCTCCTGTTTGAAACACCAACATTTACAAAATAGACTTAATTTTTTATTCAATATGACCAAAAATGACTGACTGAGCTCATGAACTCAGCAGGAAAGTTCATGAAGTCAAAACTGAGCACTGTTTTCACATAGACTTCTGTAGGACAAGACGTCTTTTTGCAACCACAGTAGGGCTGCCACGATTTGTCGACTAGTCACGATTACGTCGACGATCGTCGACGACTGATTTAATAGTCGACGCGTCGTTTGAAGCTTTGTAAGATCCCAAAAGACGCAGGAATAAGTAGCAGGATTTAAGAGTGTAATAACGGACTGGAACAGAAGATGGCAGCACTGCATGTACAAGGATGCCAGCTGCCGTTAAACCCCGAAGAAGAAGAAGAAGAAGAAGCAGCTGTGTCCCAGAATTCATAGCGCGGCCCAGCTTAGTTTCCAACAATGGCGGCAGCTAGTTAGTTTTAATATTACTCTTATTATTCTTTCTGGGTCACAAAAATAAACGTTTAACATATTTTCAGCCGAGAATGTAGCTGTGTAAACCTCAAATATCGGCTCAGTTTATCAGGACACCACATATTTTCAAAAGCGCTCCGACGTTTTCGGAGACGTCTGTTACCCACTAGCTCGATAGCTAGCCGGGGGCTAGGTCACTAGCGCGGTGAGAACACCGGACTCCCGGCAAATTGTTTTCAAACCCACCGCCGTCTTTCGCTACTCAGGTTAAATACCGGTATATATGAGTCACTTAGATAAATTAAAAATGTTGTTGTTTGGCTTTTTTTTTTTTTTTTTTTTTTTAGTATTTTATTTGTTCCTGAGTAAATCGGTTTGTCTGAGAATAAAGTTATAGTTTTTACACAGCTGAATAAACTTCAAGCAGACAGCTGATTATCAGAAGTGTGAGATGCTGGAGAATATACTCTGTTGTCCTGTTATATTTTAGATAGCAAGGAGTTTATTAAACTTCACCGAAACAATCTGCAAATTTCATTAAAATTGAATAAACTATCATCTTGTCTTTATTTTTAGTTAGCACCTTAAAAGCTTAAAGCTGTAAGCTAATGATAGTTATATAAGAGCAGATGCTGCTGGTGCAATAAGCTGTAGTTTTACGTCCAGTGGATGATGATCTGATTAGTCGACTAATCGCATAAATAATCTGTGACTAGTCGACTATCAAAATAATCGTTTGTGGCAGCCCTAAACCACAGCTATCGCCACCTGGTGGCCTTGAGACATAATGCAGGTTTAAGGTACTTCCATATCCAGTCTTTAAGTCTGACGTCATTAGCCGTGTCCGGGTCCAAACTCCTCTTCAGGTCCCAAAGTCAAACAAACACTGCGGCATCACTGAGAGTTACAAACTGTCTGAATTCTTTCACCTTCAATAAAATGATCTGTGTGGCTACCAGGTGTAACAAATTTCCATCTAAAGATGATATACCAGGTTCTGACTGAGGGATTTGTGAAAAAATTAAAACGTAAAGCTCTGCTATCACTTCTGACATAAATGAAGACAGAAAACTAAACAGTAGTGACGTTTGTATGGTTACTGAAGTTGGGCTAGCTGGTATATAACGATGTGCTACGTGGTGGCTAGCTACACAGCTATGTTAGCGCGTTAGCATAATATAAACATACTGAAGCTGGAGGGTGAGCGCTAACTTTTTTCCACTCGATAAAAGTTAATGGAAGGTTCCCAATGATTAGGGACGAAGGTGTCTGCACGGCAGGATGCTGTAAACGGACCAAACTTCAGTCAGGAGAACAACTGAAATAATCTACCATCTACCGTACGAGGTTAGTCATTAATATACTGCTGCATGGGCTGGGCTGTAGTTACATCGTAAGGTTTTAAAAACTGAGCTTTAAAATAGTGGTAGAATAGTGGTAATAAAAATTGAGAGAGGCCGACAGTGATCACCACCTTTTTTTTTTCCCCTTTAGGGGCTTGTTCAGATTAAATAGGACAAGATACAAAAGCATTAAGAAACGTTGAAAACCCAACAACCTTAATAAACGCAGAGTAATTTGGACTCGGAAGCAGGGTTTATCACGTTATCACTTAAAGATTGGATTGGCTTCATCTTTTTCTGTCATCTGCGGCAGGCACACAGGCCCTCTGAAGTAGCTGACGTTCACAACATTGAATATCACTTTATGAACCTGCAATTTGTCAAAGCTCCAATTTGAATAACACTGAGGTATTAAACAAACATTGACGTTATAGTTTGCATTGTTTCTTTTTGTCTCTCCCCTCACACACACACAAAAAAATGGTATCCAATATCAAGTATTTTTCTGGGATTTGCTGTCGAGCTTGAAATTCAAATATTGTTAGAACCATCTCTTACATTCCCAATCGAAAAACAGGGCCCTTTTATTTAGCCCCAGCCCCAGTCTGAGCCCAGCTGTCCTGGTTGTCCTCTGTCCATGAAGCCATTTGTTTGAAGGCCTCTGGAAGTGCCAAAAAGTCGTTGTCAGGTTGATATCAACAAGACTGGCTTGGAGGAGCATGCAAATCATTGGGCTAAATATAAGCCAACCTACTTCCTCATCCCTCCCCAACATAAAACCAGCTGCGTATCTATTTCTGCCTCGACACTCCATGAAAAGCTTTATCAAAGAAGCCGTGTGTCCCTTCTCATCCAGCATTTAAACATTTTAACACAGTAAACCTACCGTCAGTGTCTACCAGGCAATATCAGTTCCTAAAAAAGACTGGAAATAAAAGCTATACCAGCTGGCCACATGTGAATAACATTTAAGCTGCGCAGCTCGAACTGGGAATCCATCTCAAACTGTTATGTAAGAATGCATAATATAGGACAATGAACTCATTTCTCCTCCAACATCCATATTAAGTGTGCAGTTTAATGATGTCAAAATACAAAAAGTGCACAAATATGTGCATGCGAACAACCAAAAGCAAAGCAATTACTATAGGTGAGAACTACACGTATAGCATGAAATCAGTTACATCCCACTTTAAATAAAGGGACCATAAGCAGGTGCATCATAATTAGGGAGCAAAAAGGACCAAGACGAGAGTAGAAAGACGGACATGTTTGTGAAGAAAGAGTAGGAGCTAAAAAGCACTAAAGGGTAACAAGCGAGCCACTACTGCACCCTGCTGATAGTGACACCTGTCACATGACCATGTGGATCAATCTGCAGATTCAATCTGGTATTTAATCATTTCAAGTCACACACTAAAGCTACTTTGAGACAATACCACAGGATGCTGTAACACACTGGAATTCAATACATAAAGGATCATTTTATAACGTTGCATTAGTTTAAGCTTGTTTTGTTTTTAGGTCTCCAACAGGGGCTGATATCAGCTAATATCAGCTCTTCATTAACGCTCCAGCAGCATTTTCTAATAAAACAAGTCAGCAACCTACAGTGAGGACACCGCTTGACTCCACAGCACCATCTGCACAGTGCACTGCTACATGTGCTACAGTGAGACCTCAATGTACAATAACGACCGAGTTGGCGCCGCTCTGCTGGACAAGCTACAGATAAAAGCTTTCATTTTTGTGCATATGAGCAGAAACATACACATGGATGCAAACTTAGCTAAGACAGGTCACAGATCGCAGCAAAGATCTAAACAGCACAGATCTAAACTCGAAACCTTATTTCTAAGCAATTACAGGTTTCTTCTAAAAAATCCTGCTCTTTGTTATGAAATTATCATTTACTGCAGTTATGTCATTGAGACTAGATTATTGTAATTTGTTACTTTGTCACCATCTCCACAACATAACCTTTATTCATTTTATCGCTATGTGCTAATGCCAGCTACCCGCTGCATCAGCAGGAGGGAGCTGGCGTTAGCACAACAAGATCTCTAGTTGTTGTCCAGAAACACAGGAACCACCATAAAGTCCAGTCACACCGCCAACACCTAACACCCACAACTACTACTTGGCTCTATATTAGGAGCCACTGACTCACCTTCCAAACACCACCTATTACAGCACCTACTGTTTATAATGCTGCTCCTCTCTGTCCTTTCCACAACACCTACCTTCATGGTTTTGCTGAGAATGCCAAGCCACAAGGTGACATTCACGTGATTTAAATAGGAAAGAAACTAGCATACATTCAAGCGGATCCCAAGAGTGAGTTACTTAAAAGACAGTAAATGTATATTCAGTGTGCACGACTTCCTCAAAGCACTTCAAATATGTGTGAAATTGAAGCCAAAGAATTCCCAGCTAACTTTCCAGGAAGTCCTCCATGCCTGTGCTTTGAATTGGTTTCTTTTTAGATAGATTGCAAACAATTTGACATGTTGACGTATGTAAAGTGCAGGAAACGGCTCTCTTTCTCCATTGTAGTTGCTCTTATCCCATTTTCAGTCTCAACTGTTCTGTACTAATAATGTCTTACTTGGATACAATCCCCACAACAGCCGTCTAAGTAACAGTCTTCCACTTGAAATCAGCTATCCAATAGAAGCTACTTACTTGCTACATAAAGAAATTAGCCTCTTTCCAACTCCAGGAAAGTGTCTGGCTTTTCAGCTTGTACATGTTAATCCACACTGAAGTGCTCTCTTACCATCAGTGCACTCTTCATAGTACCAGTCCAGCTCGTAGTAGTCTGCCTTAACAAACCTCTGGCCTCTGGTCTGGCCTCGTCTCTTCATCCTCACTGCTCTGACAGACAGATGTGCCAATGTCCCAGCATACTTAACTGTAGCATCCCAGTATGGTCAGAAACAAGCATCTGTCACTTTAACTGGTTTCCAGTAGAGTCTGGTGGTCAATAGGTCAGCATCTCAATTCTTCTTTCTCAGCATGCTTAGCAGATACCAGAATGGACACGGTTACTTTAGGTAAGAATCTGGTTCTCATGATCAGATTTCTTTTCTGTTCCACACTGAGTAACACCAGCCAGTTGCTGTGTTATGCTTAATTTAATGCACTGCTGGTGCCATTTTTGGATTTCATCAGTCAGAACCCATTATTTGCGTCATCAGCTGTCAGCTGGAAAAAACACCGAGTCACTTATTTGTATTTTAGTCCGTCAGGTAGTCTTTACCATTTTCAGCAAATTTTCCATCTTCTGCCAAATATGTCCCTCATCTTCCTTATTTTCTGTCGTCACATTTCCAGAGTCACTCCAAAACAAATCAGAGCAAATAATCAGGTCCATCCACTTATAGCTTCATGTCAGGCCACCTTCGGCTGCTGTCAGCTGTTACTCTGGCCATGTTCGCAAAATGACCTTTTCCTTCCCTTTTGTAACATTCTTTAGCTCAACACATGGACAACCGCATCTCCAGCAATGACTCAATAAACACAGAGATACAGAGAGCAAGGCAGCAGCAGCAGTCACGGGTTTTGCAGCAGAAATGATGAGAATGACGACACAGTGGGATGGGTGGGCTAAAAGGATGTCTGTAGCCAATGAGGGGGGGGGATTTCACCAGCTTCTTCCCGCCCACCATTCACATGTCAGCATTTCGCCCTCCCTCCTCTCCTCTCCTCTACTTTGTCCTTCTGCGTCGTTGTTATGGAAACAGCCTAAGACTCCAAAGCCTACGGCTGAGCAGCATGTAGATGCAGAGAAGGCAGTGTAGCGTTGGCAGGGGTGACGTGGCTAACTCAAAATGAATGAACCAAAATGGGGATTCTGGGATTTGTCATATAGGGAGTGATGAAGCGCATGCATGGGAGGCAGAAAGCACGTGAGAGGAACCAGTGAGAAGCACATTATGAAACTACAGCGTAAAGCAGCTACATGCTCACAGGATGGGCTAAGACAAGGCTAACAACATACTGTGAACCTGCTGCTTGCTAAAAACAGTTTCTTACAGTGTGAAAAAAAGCAACTGCTGCTAACTAAGTGACATGCATGGTTTTATGCTAATGTGCCAGTAGAGTCATATAACTGCTTACTCATGTAATGTAGTAAGGTTGCATAAGACCCCATTACAGGATCAGTTAGAGCTGCTTGCCAAGTGAGCCTGCACATTAATACATGTATTATCATTGCATTTATACGTATCTGTGCGCTGCTATTTGATTTCAGGTATGCAGTTGAATCAAAAGATAAAATAATAGGAAACAACGCAATCCCGAACATACAGCTATTCTAATTAAAACCTCAGTCTTTTTAAAAATGACATCTCCTACATGTTATCTGTTACTCTGTTGACAAAATATCCATCACCAGCTGAGGCTGTGAAACAAATTTACCAATCAGACAGTCTACAGTCTTTGTTACGTGTGCATTTTATGTCATCACAGCATGGATTTGCCTTCGATCGGTCAGCTGCCTCATGTCACAACCTCCTCACACTCATCCTTCTCAGGCACCAGATCGAATCAATGTTTACTCGGATGATGCAACAGCGTGTACTATATCCCCCTCCCCCACAGCGCTCCTGATTAAGATGCAAGTTGGGCTGGACTTTTCATTATATAAATGCTTAAAAATGGTAACACGTTGGCACTTTGTGATGGTCTGTACAATCAGACACTCAAGATCAGTTGAGCTTTACCATTAAAGATCTTAGCTCATGTATCACTCCTGCTTAGGGTGCCGATACAGAGCCATCTCCTTGAAGCAGATGGGGATAGCTAGTAAAAGTCCAAGTGGAGATACAGATGATGACAAATCACAGTGATGGTATTGACTGTACAGCAAAAAACTATTTTCATGATTTGTAATAATGGCTCTTCTGCCCCCTCGCTATCACCTGATAGGCTGGTTCTCTGTGATGAATGTCAATACTAAATTGAAGGTGCAGGCAATGGGGCACCGGGTGTATTTGCAGCTCTTGATTAAGCCTATTTATAAGATGCTTGGTTTATTTTTAGAACATGTTTTACCCTGAGTCACTATTCCAAGTAGACATGAGTTAGATATTAATAATTAATTGTGAAAAAAAAAAAAAACACTTTACACTCCCTTGGTTTGCCATGTGCAGTGTTTGCACATGTTATCACGAGCCTGTGCATGTTTGTTTAATTCAAATTGTGTGTATGTGGGTCTGTACGTGCTCTAGCTGGCACAGATTGCAATCAAAAGCCACAGTTTGATAAGGCAAGTGCTGACGATGGTATAAAAAAAAAAAAACCACACAACATGCGCACTGAGTGCACGAAAAAGTAAAACATTAACCAGAGTGAGATAGACAGCAGTTATTAATTTTGTTTTGGCAACCACGGTCACTTGGTTCACCCACACTAACGGAGACATCAATGGAGTCAACACCCTCTCTCATTTCCACAACATTAACGTTGCCATAACACTCAGATCTCTCATTGTCACTCTCCAACAACAGGACACGCGTGTTATTATATTTTGAAAACGCAGCATAACGAACTTACAGAAGTATTTGAGGGTCTCCTCAATCTGTTCAGTAGTCAGGTCAACGGCAGCGTCAGGGCCCAAGAGGGGAGTGTGCAGCCAATCATCTTGGTCATAACCGAAGATGGTGTCAGCCCTCAGCTTGTACACCGGCAGTTGTTCTTCCAATAAGCTGATAATCTCGAGCTCCGGCAAATCAGTATTGTTACACACATCTGCACAAGGAGAGAAGACAAAGTGAAGAATAACTGCTGCTTTCTTTGGAAATATTTACTTTCACATTTTCATCAAGTTAGTGGACACAGGAAACACCAGAACTTCTGAGTTATTCAATTTAGTAATCAGGACAATATATTTCATTTAGTACACTCATGCAGTCTTCTGAACCGGAGGGTGTATGAGGCCCTCTAGTGGCCCACTGAGGAACTGGTTAGGTTTTAATTGCAGGAAAAAGAAAACCAAAAAGGAGACCAGCTAAAAGTTGAGTTGGTATCCCTAATTAACCGTAGCTTTGCGATTGTAAAGGCTTGAAATGAGCTAGATGTCAGACATTTCTAATCATTTTTATAAAATACTGGCAGGCCAAACAGTTTAAATTAAGTTTGAATCCAGTGTTGTGCCACATCCTTATCTAAGACAATAAATAATTTCTCTGCCATAATTAAGCCCATTATTACCCCGAAAGAGATAAAGATGCCATGCATACCAAACAAGATAAAACAAAATCAGGTCTCCAGTCTCTCTGCAGCCAACTGATACGAGATTAACCTGCTCAGACATAATAAATAAACAGATGTAAGTAGGTGTCGACTAGCTGCAGGGCTTCCCTAGTAACCTGAGATCAACAGTCTTAATTTTTTCCTATATTTTCCTGTGAAAAATAAAAATAAAAGATGTGAAATGTATACATCTCTTACATAGTTATAGCCCAAATTGGGATTGCTCTCTGTATGGCCTCTTTCTTTATCATTTTAATAATTACTGGGTGTTTTCAGCCCTTGTATGACAGCTGCAGTGATTAGAGATAGTAAAGGGAGATGGATGGATGACATTACACGCCACAAAAGTTCCAGTCAGCTGGGATTTAAGAGGGGACTGAAGGATCGAGGCACGTGAGCCCTAACCACCGAGCCACTCAGTTGTGCTCTCTTTTTTTCCCCTGCACAAAATCAACAGCAGCCTTCCTCTGTGAACCACTGATTCACAATTGTGCTCTGCTGTGCAAACTTAAATAACCTTACCTAAGCTTTCAGCTATGCAGCTCTCTGTTCACACATCACTTTAGTGTGCTATTAAAAGCGTCATCCATTTTTGGCTCTATTAGAGAACACATTCTCTTTGCTTACACACAAATCAAGTTTTTTCTTTTTCCCTCCTCCACAAATATAGAACAGAGAAGCTCTTGGACTGACAGAAGGAGACTAAACATGGGAATTAACATACAGTAAAAATAAAGTTCTTTGTTTCTTTGTTCTGTCTCTCTATCTGCCCGTCTGTCTGTCTGTCTCCCCAACAATGCGCTCTTACAGTTTTTCTAATGCAGACTGAATGACTGACTGTGCTGAAAAGGGGAACACACACACTCACAGCAGAGGCTGGGGAAACATTTAGCAAGCACAGCCAGAGAAATTTCAACACAGATGTAAGTGCTGAATACCCAGTTCCATCAGAACAAGTGACATTTCACAATTTTCTGGATTTTGCCACTTTGTGCTGCCTCTGGTTTGTGTAAAAGTTCTCTGAGTAAGATTATGATTGATTAGCGCATCTCTGGCAGATCATTTGGTTTTACGCAAAGTACAGCAGCAAATAAAATTATATTGACACTGAAGTTTTGTAACTGAAGTGTATTAAAAGCTTTCCTGCAGAGCACAATCTGACATTATAGGAGCATGAATTCAATATACCTAAATGTACTGCAATATTTGGATTCTGATATGAAACATGAACAGTAAACTGGGTGATGTTTAAGAATGGTAACACTGCAAATATCATCCAACAAGGTTTTGAGCTTTGTTTAAAGGCAAAAAGAAAGGCAGGATGAAATATGCGTGTGTGTGTTTTCTGATATTAACATATATAGAAAATGTATAAATGTTACAGCCATTGCTCCTCCTCTCTCTGCAGCTGTAGGTACCAACTGCCTGTGATTTGATACTACTGAGCATTTAGGCTCAGACTACTTTGTGTCTCCATGGTGTGGTGGTTTACACATTCGCCTAACAAGAGAAAGATCCAGGTTTGATCCTGGGAGGAGAAAAAGTCCCTTTCGGTTGCATCAGGAAGGGCGTCCAGTGTAAAAATTGAAACAAATGGGGCTCCCTCTTAGAATAGGTGAGCAATGAAAGCAAATCACCTGGACCTCTTGGGAAATGCAACAATTATACATATAAAAATATTTTTGAAATTATTTTTTCATGTGACAGAAAGAAGATCACACAACTGACCTTTACATTCACTATGGACCATTTAAAAAAAAAATCTGTATTTTTTTTGTATCGCACCGTCTCTTCATAAGAGAGTGGATAGTAAAACCTTTTGAAGTAAATACAGAGGAGGCACAAAGCACACAAGCTGTGAGGACACCACAACAAGAAAGTTCAAGTTCAAATGTAAAAATAGGCCTGTCACACAGTCCGTCTGAGCGATAAACACACCGCCTAACACAGCGAGCAGGCTACGAAGACACAGAGAGGGTTTTATCATATTAAAGGAAAGCTACTGACTGACTAGGATCAGCTGAAATGTTAGCAGTCACGAGTTGTTTGTGTCAGACCGTTCAATCTCCCAGACATGACTTTCAAATCTTTAACTAGAGAGCATAGATCTGAAATGCAACATGGCTGCCTCCTGTTGACCAAAACAATGCACTTCTGCCCCCTGAGGTCAAGGCTTGAAAAGCCAGGGTTTTTTCCCCTTCTTCCTAAAACACACTCACTGACAGGCTTTTAGCCGTTTAAACCTGGAAATCTTATCTTTTACTATAAAACTGAACCCACATGACGACATGTGACACTTTTGATTTTTCACAGATTGAAAGAATTCAAACATAAAAACATTTCCTTTGCAAAGCCAGCTCTTTAACACCCCTTTCAATATACAAGGTTAAAAAGACAAGAAAGCAACAGTCCCCGACAAACAGATAACAAAAGGGATAGCCAGAAGATACGGCGAGCAAGCTGTCCAGATGTTAGTCAGACTGCTCATAACTATCACTAGAGATGAGCTGAAACTGCTAGAAAACCATTCTCCACACAGCGTACTCACTCATGGTGCCCGAGCACGACAACCACTGCCCCCCTCTTGCCCTCCAATTACATTTTCCAGCGATCCTGGAGAGGGCAAGGTCGCAGGAAATAACACAGAAAGAGAGAGAGGTGCCGGGAGGGTGGGAAATGGGAAGAGCAGAGTACTAAAAGTTTTAGAGGACAGTACAGAGTGCAGGAGACCAAAAGAGAGGCGGTAAAAGAGGGAGGGAGGAGCGGCCGGAGCCAACCAAACTGGTCCCATCATGCTTGACATGCCAATGACGAGAGATCACATGGACCGCCCCACTCTCTCACTTTTCCACACTCTGGCAGCCAACAAACCCAGCTGGGCTCTGCACACAAGCTGAAAGCCACACACACACTACTTTCCCTATCCTGTATAAACCAACTGTGGCCACACCAGGTCTGATGCTGCTCAAGCTCCATTACTAAAACACTAATATCAAGAGATTGGGCCTTTCAAGATTTTAAAAGTGTGAGTGTGCTTCGAGGTGTGGTGAAAACACAGCCTGAGCCAAAAGATAATAAACTCAACATAAAGGAGATTTTGCTATATTAGAGAGCAAGTGTTAAACTACCACAAAAACAGACCAGCGGAAAAGGTTTCTCCTCGTTACAGCAGTAATCACAGTGTGTGCGCGACAGGAGCAAAGCTCCAGCAGAAAACCTGCCAAAACACCACTCAAGATTTTTCCCTGTAATCCCACAGATCCCAGCTTTTGGCACCAAACAAAGCTCGATATGATTACATGTTATCCTAAGCTGATGCGTAATAGTCTTGGAAGCAGACTAATAGCTGCACTAATCAGTTTAGAATCACTAGTTACCAAACTTCACGGTAATGTGAGCGATTAGGGTGGTGCACAAAGTAACCGATCTTTGAGATGTTTCATTTTAGAAATGAGGTCATTTCAAGTAAAAGGAAGTACAGAAGTTGGTGGGTGGTTTGATGCAAACTATAATCCACTAACACTTAGAAAATTGCCTCCATTTAAGTTGTAGTGCTGCTCTGTGGAGTTGCAGCAGAGTGTTATCCAGATTTAGATTGCAGCACAAGCAGCTGCTGGTCACAGAGGGTGCACTCGTGAAATAAAGCGCAGTAGTACGTCAGTGTTCTCAAATGTCACCGGCAGCTCACACATCTACACGTGGGTGGCGAACCAGGGTTTTCAAATGTCACTAACCCTGTGAATCTGCGGCTAGTGTGTTTGCTAAGGTGTTATTTTCTTTGTAAATAAAAAGTTTATTACTAATAAAATAAAATCCCTCAAGTCCTACCTGACAGGTTGAAAGTAAACATCTTGAATGACAAACGTAACATGGGATTGGCTGTTGGATTTCCCAATAAATCATTACAATTTCCATCAAAGAAGGATTTAACTGTGGATTCTAAATCACAAATATTTGGTCAAGTGACTCCCACTCTTCCAGGACAAAAACCATGCAAAATTCCACACAGCAATGCTTCTCGTTTGGTTTGTGCAGTTAGTACAAAGAGATTTTTTTTTCATGTGCATATATTTTCTGTGGTTGTCTACTATACTTCTGATAACCTGAATCACAGAGCAAAACCAACTTCCTTTGTGTAGAGCTCAATCGTGCCTACTGGTCAAGGGATGTTTGCACGAGATCTGTGGTTCTGCTGTGGGGTCTGGCACCGGATCATTTGAGTCCTGTGGGATGAAAGATAGTGGTCTCTATCGAAGGGGCTTGTTCCGGGGCAAGCTGAAGATGCTGCATCAGATTGGGATCAGCGCTTTGGTGTCTTGGTTTCTGAAGCTGTTTGTGAACTCTCCAGCTGGTGGAGGAAGCAGCTGTCGGGGAGTGCCGGTGATGTGTGTCTAAGTAACATCCACGAATGTTGAAGTTACACCAATCTGTTCTTAGTAATAGTGCGCTTAAAAGTAAGAATCCACATAATACAAATCTGTTTACTTGGATACAAATGTGAGCTGGCGATTTTGATTAGTTGGTCATCCTGTGGAATGACACGGCAACGCTGCATCACACCGCAAGCGACATGGCAACCAGAGACCACAGAGAGTCAATCCCGTTCGGTGACTTCAAGCGACTATGGGCAAAATATTCGCTGACGAGACAAAGTAGCTGTGACTGGAGATATTTTTTCAACTTATATATCTATACAAATACAGATGCAGGCAACAGGAGTCTGGAACGTTCACAAGTGACCAGCCGTTGGCTACAAAGCGATGCACGACGAGCCAATCGTTTCCAGTGTGGACGCAGCTTAAAGGACAGCTTTAACAGACAAGAAATGGAGGGCAAAGGAATACTTTTCTTTAGACATTAAAATACATAAAATATGTAAACGCTTAACCCTAACCCTTAATATCATCAGCCAGAATAGTAAAGAGGCATCAGCTTCACAGAACATCAGATACAGTATGTAAATATCTGAAATCACTTATTTGTGTTCCATTTGTTTCCAGATGAGATCATCTGTCTACATCTGGCACAAACTCAGTGCATATTTTATAAATGTTAAATTCAGATTCAACTCAATGTTAAATATTTTTCAAGTCCACAGAATTGATAAAATCCAAACGAATGAGGTTCAGTTTGTTCTGTAAAGTGTGCAGTCAGCCAGTTGTTCTTGCTGGATTATTCATAGTTTTTTTATGTACAAAAACATTGTAGCCATAGCAACCCTCAGTTTATGTGTATAGCAGCCCCTCCCCCCCTGTCAAAATTTTCCACTCCATGATTACACTCCCTCAAACAGTGACTGCACTGGTCAGACTGACTAGCTCACAGAGGCTAATCTCCACACAGTGTTTTGAGTGCTTTACTGAGGCTCTGGTGGGTCAGCACAGGTCCAAACTCGTCTTTGTGAAAACACAAGAAGAACCCTGCACTCCTTTGAGAAAAAACAAAAATAGCAGCACAGTGGATGTTTCTGCGTGCTGTGACTGGATGAGAGCCAGGGGACCATACCCATCAGATCAGATTCAAACTCCGTTTTTCCACTTGCCATAACTTTGCCAGCCGCTTACCAAAGTTATCCGTCCTCTGCCACTTTTCTATGTGTCTGTTTGCTCCCAATCGTCCTCTCCACATCAGACATCCCATAATTTCACTGTTACTCAACTCTTTACATCATCGGAGGCTGGTAACCACGGAGAATTCATCTCACACCCAGAAACTGCCGCATGGCAATGAGCTGCTCTATTCAGCTCATTGTGTTCATTCATTCGCCCGTACCCACTCCCACACCAGCTCTCTCTTTCTGTGAGAGACTCAAAGAGAGAGTTGGAGAAGCAGAATGACAGACGGAAGGCTGAGAGAGGGAAACATGAGGACACAAACAAAACAACTGCAAATTTGAACACAAACCAGCAGGTGGCAGCACTGTCCTGAACACCTCAGCCAACTTTAAAACTGGGCTGCTGTAGATCCTACCACAGCTTTGATTTTGTAAATACAAGTGACCTGTTAAAGAATGAGCCTGTCAGCCTGAAATCAAGAACTGGGTTTCACGTATATGTTAAAGAAAAAGAAAAAAGAAAAAGAAAAACACCGTCCTTTTGATTCAAACAGCATGCATTAATTATGCATTAAAGCCAACAGTTAAAGGAAAATTAAGTTAAGTTAATAAAGAGCAATAATATTATAGATTTATAGGGCTGTTTAGGGTATAACAGACTACCTACAAAAGTCGGACACTGACTTTTAGCGAATAAGCTGTCATATGAATGTACACAGCACTGTGGGGTTTCAGTCTTCTAAAAGTCCGTACCAGAGAATCACCGATAGAGGAATGGGTGATTTAAACATCTGATATATCGGCAGATATTTTCTACTTTAGACACACAAAGCATAAACATAATCCTTCACTTTTATTATGTGAAGTAATTTATTAGTCCTCACTAAGATCGCATTACAGTGCAGTTTAAAATTAATCTTTCTTTAATTATACAAGTCAGGGATTACTCGTTTACGCTTACGAGCTGCCAGCAGGGAAGTGATAGAGTGCCCTACATAACACTCATGACATGGTTAAAGGGCGTTTCTCCCATCTCTCTCTCTTTTTTTAATTTATAGGTGATTGTAAATGCTGATACTGATATATCAATAAATGGCTGCTATTGACCCCCATTGACATCGGTCGGGCTCTAACAGTAAATATAACACTTTTCAGACATGCAGTTCTTTCCATTAATTCTTTAAGCACTTCGGCCTGTTTTCCATGAAAGTTTAGATTTCAAAATGATTGCATGTTTTTCATGGGATTTGCTCAGCTCTCTTAAAAACATGATTGTTGGGCAGAATACACTAAACACCAGTATCGTCAAATTCATAACAATTCACAACTTTCCATTCGGTTCATTCAGTTTGTAGTGGATCTCTAAAGGAACAAAAACTATCATCCCTGCTGTAGACCAAGAATGGCCCTGTTCTCTAGAATGGATAATATGAATCGCCATTTATATTGGGTGGGTGTTAATTTACTTTGGTGGCCTGCCCAAGTAAATTCTATATATGGGGAAACCCTACACTGCACCAGCTACAGTACATGTGTGTACCTGGTCACCAATAAGCCATAAGCGCAAACCTTTGATTTGGTCATGCTGAACGAGCAGAGGTGCTCTGTCTGGTGAGCTGGCAGTCGATTTGACTCTAAAAGTGTAACTAAATCTAAATATGAGTATGACTTTCCTACATGACCTTTTTGGTAACATAAAAATAAGCGAGACCTTGCTGTTCAAAATAATACAAGGAACTGAGATCATGCCCAAGGGTGGAAAAAGAATGTCTTTGGGAGGGTCTTTTCCTGTTGCTCCTGTGAGTATGAACGTTACACACTATTGTGCTGTATAAGTGCTTGGCATCATTTATGAAGTGCTGAAGTAGCTTTTTAGCCAGGTTCTACTTAGCTCCCTCTCCCTCCCTAATGATCCGCAGAATCCCAACCTCCTTTAATCTAGACTTCTGCATGATTAGCATAGCATTTTGTATGTAATACCAACTCAATTAAAAGTGTCTGGTGGGTGTTCTTCCCAGACTGTAAAGAGAAAGGAGAAGGGCCAGTGCACAGCAACATTTTGGACACTAGTGTCATCCTGCTCTATTGAGGAAACAGTCCACTGAGAGCTCTTCTCTCTTTCACATACTGGCTCACACACAGCTGAAGTCCCCTGGAGCTGCTTCACTGACAGGATGTTACATTAGAGAAGGGTCACAGAAAAGGGACAGTTTCTCACAGCTCCAAAGGCCTCACTCTCATCCAAACCACCTCCATCAGCCTGCAGTCTTCCTAACACCTTACTCCAAAACCATTAGAGACTGGGGGCTGGCATTACTGTAAACTTTTAATTGGGTTAAATTGTGCTGTACTGTGTAACTTCTATAATACATTAATGCAGCCAAATGGACTTGTAAAGGACCAAAGGAGATCATTTCTGACAGATGAATTATACACATGTCTGCACACAGTGCTGATACAACAGCGCCAAATGGGTTCCAGTAAGTTTTGTCTGCCAACAGTTATAACATATGCATGCAGCAATTACCAGTAATGGTCTCAGCATCTGTGTAGGTGGCCGTGAACTTCTGAAGTGCAGCCTCACTGACATACTCCTCCTCTTCCTCCTCCTCACGGGCCAATCGGCGCGCTTGGCTACGGAGCTGGGATGCGTGTATGTGTTCGGAAGGCTGTTTAGGGGGCGGGGAGCAGGAACAGGTGGGGGGAGTCTGAGCCCTCGGGTCCAGCTTGGCGCTGAGTGATTACCGATTAAAAACAGGACCGGCCATGGACCAAACTTGGACCCGCCGAAGCAGAAACTGAATTAGAAGTGTCCTGAGCGCATTTATTTGACAGGGGAGGACGGAAATGGTCAGGTTGTCTCACCAGCAAGGCACAGACGGGGCAGCTGCGAAACCAGACTCCTGTGATCGTGCAGAGACAATGTCTGAAAGACAGGACAAAGAATTACATTTAGCAACGCTTATGTTAAAATCGCAGCGTTTAAAAAGCAAAATCATGTAAAACAAAGCACAACATCTCACCAGCTCAAGTTAAAACTGTGTGTTTTTAAATATTATTTAGTTTGCCCTGTGAAAACACATTTAGATCCTCTCTTTTTCTCAATCACACAAGGGCAAGCTGTAGTATTTATGGACATGGTATCACACTTCTCTGCACGATGGATGATTGGCTAAGAAGCAGTGCACATGCTCGAGTGTAGACAGTGTCATAGACATGACTTTAACCTGTCTTATCAGCTGGTCAGGTATACCGCTATGACCTAATGTAAACCAGTTAAATTGGCATGTAACTAAAATTATGCCCGAGGAGGTTATAATTAGGTTTTTATTTTTACTTTAACAGGTTGTGACTCGTGGGTAGATAAATAAATACATGGATTAAATGAAATACTAGAAAACCCTCTCAGTATACTGTCAACACCATCCAGAGCATCACCTCAAAAAAATGCTTCTAAATCACATACTCCAGTATAAGGAAAACCAATGTGCCAATGTGACGCAGTGGATAACTACCATTAAGTCACTGTTTAATTAAACTACAACAATTCAGCCACAGCATCTATGATAAAAGGAAACCTGGGAAACAAGCTAAAAGGCAGACACAAGTCACATCACTCTCCAGGCTGCCAAAGCAAGAGGAACTCATCTACGTTTCTCTTTAAGCCATTCAAACACACTCACTCCTGATCATCATTAATTAAAAAAAACAAAAAAAAACATGGAGGTGTGGTTTTAAAACTCCCTTTCCCTCCCCTGTATTTCCCCACACTCCTCCTTCTCTTTCTCACCATCTGTCTTTTTTTCCACCAAGGCCTCCTCTCAGAAGTACTGAGTAAGATCTCATTGTGGGAAGCAGAATTTAGGTCACAGAGTTTCCATTATTTAAGGGCAAATGTACATCATAAAAGGCCTAAATATTGTTGCTAATGACAACAGTCTCTGCAAAACATACACCAAGCCACACTTTGTACTGCAAGTCAAAACCTAAATGTTTTAATTAATGTTTGAATTTTAAAAAAAGTCTTAATTTAGTTATCACAACTTCTAAAGAAATTAAAATTGTTGTAAATCAATGCAAACACTGCGTCATGCATCTTTATTATTAGCAGCTGATGCTAATACCAGGTGATGCCAATATTGATATTTTTATTATCTTTGTTTTGCTTTTGATGCCATTTATTCCTCTTTTTTTCGGTTTTATGTCCTGGACCAATACTTAAATGGCACTTTTCTGTTCTTATTAATCACTCAAAACCTTTTTTTTTTTACGTTTTTTTCCCCCTTTTAATGCCTCGTCACACTGTCCTAGAACCACTAACCAGATCAACACTGATGCGGCACAAAAAATAAACGCCTGTCATTCTATAAATGTCATTCTATTTGCCGATATCAGTCAACAAAAGCAGAAAAACAAAGCAACGCTGTTATTAAATAGTTTCATTCAAGTGTTTTCCTTTTGAGATAATTGAACTGTGTCACATTTAGCAACCTGAATGAAGGATGTGTCATTGCTATACAAGTGTAATGCTGACCGAGCACTACTGTACTTTGAAGTTAAGTTTCAGTAATAACTAGGTCAGCAACACAAGGATCAACTATGTTATGGCCACAAAATTCCACATGGTGGGAACAACATATCATCGTGCTGTGGAGCCAGGGCTCAAGGACAAGGTGTAGTTTCCACCAACTTCATCGTTTTCATTATGTCACAGGTTTTGCAACAATGATACAGTAAGGTCAAGAAGTTTTTGGACGACATCGCTTTCGTATTTTTCTGTCTTTACATCCCCTCATAGGATCTTAAATCAATCAAACAAACATAAAATTGAAAGGCAGATTTTCAGCTTTAATTCAAGGGGTTTAAGAAATGATTGCATTAACTGTTTCAGAGTGACAGTCATTTTTATATGTAGTCCCCCATTTTCAGATGCTTAAAAGTAAATGGACAAACTAATATGGGTGGATAACAAGGGTGTTGACATGTTAGAATATTTTAAGCATGTTCTCTAGTTGTAGTAGACAGTGGTTTAAGGAGGTACAAAAAACTACAAATACCTGGACAGGATTGATAATGCATAATATTATATATAATAATATAATAGCCATAACAATGCTGTCATTAAAACCTGTCCTAAGTCGGAGTCAGTCTGCCATCGTCTGTGATTGAATGGGATCAAGTTGGGAGTAGGGCTGGGCCATATCATACCGTTCACGGTAATACCGGTATAATTTTGGGCAACGATAGAAAAATGAAATATCGCGATAGAATATGGGTAAGACGCGCATGCGCAGTGCCTTTGTTTTCATACGCACACGTCGGAAAAAGCATGGCAGCGAAAGCAAATCGTTGAATGAAACGCAACTTCAGTGGTGTGGAACTGGTTTAGCTTTCGTCCGTCAGATACACAACAAAGCACTAGTTTTGGTAGCGCATGCTAGCGGGCCGTCGTTATTACCGTGTTTTTTGGAAAATATGGCACACTAAAAATCAATCCTTTGATTTTTCTGAAAATCGACAGTGCCCCTTATAATCCCGTGTGCCTTATGTATGAATTCTGGTTGTGTTTACTGACCTCGAAACGAGAAAAAAAAAAAAGAAAAAAAGAAAGAAAAGAAACGATTTTATGTCGTACACGGCGCTCGAAAATCTGTCAAATGTTTCAGTACGACTTTGCTAAGCCACGAACCTGGACTGCTTGATGGATTATCAGAGCATTACTACTATCGTAGTCAGGAGCCTGGCGGAGTGATACGTACTGTGCTTCAACATAATATTACCGTATTGTGTGTGTATGACCTCTTTTTAAGTTTTGTGGATATTATACATGGTTATGCTGAGGATATGTCGGCCAATTTCCACTGGAAATGCCTTTTGGTTAAACTGTGTTGAGAATAGATTCCTTAACATACATCAGAGTTAAAGAGAATATAGTTTGTGATTGCTTGCAACATTATAATATTGCGGTTAATGGGTGTAAGAATACAAAATAGAAAATAGGCTTGGAATGGGAACAAAGAACTGAGGTACAGGGCAGGAGAACAATCAACCCCCACCCCCAGGACAGTAGCAAGAGTTACTGAGGGTGAGGAGCAGACAAAGGGCAAACGGGCACTACCATAAAAGGAGATGGGGGTCAGGGTGTCAGCACCCTTGGCCACTGTACTAGTGTATTTCCATTTGTGGGGATGTTTACTGTAGGGGGGAGGAGACCAGAGGTTATAACTGTAACTGTTGTGTGGAGTTCTAGAGATCAGCCTTTAGCATAGAACTGCAGTGTGCTGATCTCCAGATGCATCTGTAAGAATAATTGGTAATAAAAGGATTGTGCAAAACATGGAAACATCTCAGCGTGATCTCTACCAGGACCAAAAGAATCGCAGAGACCGGCGTTGTCTCAACAATTGTCAGCAAGGAATTTGAATTTGCACTGTTACATTTTTATATAACTTTAATTCACATAAAACACCTGCTTGTTTAAGTGAAAATACATTGATGTTTTGGGGGGTTTTTTGCACTAATAAAGTTGTGGAGTTGTAAAGTATTTTGTCTAGTGTCAGTTATATCGTCAGTTATATCGTTATTGCAAATTTTCAAATGTATATCGTGATAAATATTTTTGGTCATATCGCCCTGCTCTAGTTGGGAGTTACATGCAATCGGTTTCTCATAACTCACCAATTAATTGTGATAAATAGTCAGGACTACATAGACAGAAATTCACATTTAATATTTACGTTTGTGCTCAGCAATTCCTGTTCCATATGAAAATAACCAGCTGGCAGTCAGTTGAGTCGAGTCCACTGAAGGTGTTGAGACTGATTCAGACTGCTGCAAACATGTTTATGGCAACATTATAAATGGGAATGTTTTAAATTAGATTAAATTATTTGCAAACCTTTGAGAATCTCTGAGAGTAATTGCAGTCTCTCCTAGTCAGTCTGTTTGCAGAAAGGTGCCTCCTATCAGGTGACCTGTGCAATCACCAGGCAGGTTGTTTTATTCATTTATTTATTTTAGTATATCCAAGGTGGTTGCTGTCCTACCTTTACTCGTGTGACTAAACCATTAGCTTACTTCGAATTAGCAGGTATCTTTGTCAAGCTGAGTGTGTCCAGTTTTGGATTGTTTTTCAGTTGAGGTCATTTAATAAGTTTGCTCAACTAACATTATCTCAGGATGGTAGTGCATGAGCGAGGCCATTTTATTACTGGTATTTTAATTTCTTTAATAAAATACTGATATTTGGTGTCCCAGTATGGATGCAATATCACATTGCAAAACAGCATGACTTCACACTGTGTTGACTTTTTCCCCTCCTATCCTTCTCTTCCATTGTGTTTTAGTGTGACTGAGCTGGTCAGTGTATTCATTGCTTTTAAGAGGCAAAAGTACAAGAATTGTTCCACTGTATCACATATAAGATGACTGCGATAAATACATGCAAACACACATCTTCATCACTGATTGTATTTGGTTAATAACAGTAAGTGTAAAGGTGGGTTTACTATGAGATTACAGATGTGTTAAGTGGACATTTTAAATCATTTACATCAGCTGTCTGGAAGGCTTTACGTGTGGATCCCTAGGACTTGAGTTAGCAAGTCTTTAGATAAAACTTGCGACACCCCAAAAAGATTTTGTAATCTTACGCAGAGATAAGAACTATTCAATCTTAGCCCTGACAGTCTGGAAAAAGACAAACAGCTGATTTGTCAGTGCAGTCTGTTAATCAGTTACTATTGACTGGGCTTGAAAATGCAACAACATGGACATTACAACACAGACCACAAATATTCAACAGCTGCTTTAAGAAACCAGAGCTGCACCACCCAAACCTTTTAGTAATGCTAAAAACGTCTTCCTTCAAGACTGAGTCAAGGCCAGCTCAGTGGCCTAACCCTTCCTTTGTTCCAACTTAACCTTAACAACTCTTAGATAATAGGCAACAACAGAAAAACCACGTATACCACACGCCAAGAGAACAACAGAAATGTGTCGATTCGAGTGAATCCCGATAGCATTACACTTCACATACTTTTAATGCATGGGAACTCACAGGAGACACCAAAATATGTTTATTGTTTTCTGACACATGTGGTGTAACCTCACAGTGTTCCAAGGTGAGTAAGCTCTTTCCTGACATCCAACTGAGGACAAGCCTCCTTTAATGTTCGACTACTTGGAAAAGAATAGCAGCGCTTTAATCCAATGCTGACTGACAACAACTGATTCTTACTACATTCAAATGCGCGCACACACACACACACACACACACACACACAAAAAATTCTAACCTACCACCTTTTGATCGAGACAACTGTGAATCAAAATAAGCTACGCTGAACAACCAAGTTGGCGAAACAAGACATCCAACTGCGCTATTTGCTAAATATCAGCTACCTGACGGAGATTTAATACCGCAGTTTTCAAGTACTATGAGAGTTAGAATTGGGATACACAACACAACCTATTAGCCATACCATTAGCATGTCTGCTGTTAAGCACACCACAGTCAATACATCAATTCACAATACATGCTTTTTGCAGCACTTTTTAGCAGCTGAGTGTTCACTTTTGTCCTAGCTAGAGGGGATTTCCTTACTTTTAGCAGCAGACCACGTAAAGCACTTAGACTTGGAGCTGTGCAGTTTTCAGTGTTTTGCTATGTGCAGCATGTGTGTGTTCTGGATAATGGAATATACAAAGATATCCTGACAGACATTTGGTGGTCATCAGTCTAGTAGCAGGAGAGAGTGCAAAACAAGCTGTGATCATGAATTAGAGCGTAAACGCAGGAAACGTTGTGTCCACCATAAACTACTTCCTATCAGTGTTTTTTGACTCAAGGGACCAATTGAGCTGAACTTAAATCAGCTCTAAGACATATTTCAAAACCTCTTTTTTGGCTATGCTCACAAACATGTAAGAGCCTCAGTAGCAAATGGGTGAGGTGTCCTGAACCAGACATAAATGTGTAAAAACTGGTACCATAACGTCTCTCAGGACTGCAGGCCGACATGTTAAATCCCTGAATAAATAATAATGACATGAAGGTGACAGAAATCAGGCAGCCATTGGTTTTGACTAAAAACCAAAACGCCCACATAATCGTGTTATTACACAACAAATGCACAAAGGGATCAAGCACTGTTGAATACAAAGGGTAATGCTAATTCTTAAGCCGTGTTTAACTGGTCAGAAGCTTACCTAACAGGTTCAGTCAAGTCTCAGATGCGTCTTTAATTCCCTCTTGCTTACCCCTTACTCTTTTTCCTGCAAATGAGATTATGTGAAACCTTTCATTTTTCCCCAGCATCATCTTCTCTAGGTTTCAGATATCAGCAATATCAAATATTGGGCACAAACAAAAATGTCCACCCATTTTCACACCTTGGCTCAGGGGCTTAGAGGATTTCAGGGGGTCCTTTTGTCCATCTTTGGGGGGATACTCCCACTGGGTTTAAATCTGGGACTCTCCACCATTTGACCTTAGAACTGAAGAAGCTTTTCGGATGAGAGGTGAAACGTCTTCAAGCAACTTAAAGAAGTCCAGACGCTTTTCTTTGCAAGCTCCTTTGACTACGATGACCTGGATGACTGAGAACCTTCACAGACAACTAACCCTGTGAACACACTGCTTTTGTAGAGATTTAGTAGTTTGATGGTAAAATATGACTGCTTATATCTTACAAATGTATGAAAAAGGAGAACTAGAGAATCTTACACCCCAGTGGCTTTTCAGACCACACCCATCTTCAAACTCTGCCTGATCTCTAGGACACACCTGTGAAGTTTCATGGCTGTAACTTACACTGTTGCAATCACTCACACTCCATGGTGTGACAGACATATAAATGCCTGCCAGAGAGTACTCAAAACTGTCTTTTCTGTGCTCTAAATGCAGTATCTTTAGTACCCACACACTGTTACAGTTGGTGTTTTTTGAAACACAGCAGCTCCAGGCAGGATCTCATTTGACTAACAAATGAAATCACCTTTGTAGATGCAGGGACTTTGATTTAGCATTCTGCCTGCTCGGTTCAGTTTTATATTATTATGAGTACTGAATTTACAGAACCCTGTCCTACAGAGGTGGTCGTATCACTACAGCATTTTTAAGTCCCCGTGCTTCACTGGTACGATTTGTTAACTATGAACAGATCAAGACTTGCATAAAACGAACACAAATAAAGGAGAGAATCTCTTCTGGCCTTTCATCTCTCTTCACTGTATCCTTCTCTGACGTACTTCCTACAATGCGAGCGCCTTTCAGTGACACATAGCAACCAGTCCTTTGTGTTTCTACAGACTCAAATCATGTTGTCAGATAACAGAGATCTGATACCATTACTCATATGGACTCACACAGTCTCAATTCAACCGTCTTCACAGGGAGGAAAGAGGAAGAGGAAGACAAAGAGAGAAGTTGAGGAAAAATGTCACATGACTGGCTGAAGAGGGTTAAGACAGCTTTTTCAAAAACCTTTCCCTTCACTTATCAGAGTTGAATACCTCCTGGTTGTAGTGCTGACAGGAAGGGAAGGGATGCTGCTTTGCAAGAGCAAACAAGAAAAAGGAGTTGACAGATTCTCATAAAGATGACGATACAGCCACATTTAAAAATAAGCATCAATGGAGAGAAGCTCTTCCATCCCAGCCATCGGCTGGAAAGACGAGACCACATCCAGAGAAAGAATGAGAAGGAGAACATGGTGGAAGAAGGATTAGTTCTTATTCCATCTCTTAAAGTGATTTATCATTGTTATTATTCTATAGACAAGAGAAAGACAGTGTTATAGCAACAAAACCATGGCCAAGAATGTCATGCATACAGTTAAGCTGTTTACAGTAGGTGACTCACATTGGGATAGCCCACAGTTGGAATGGAAAACAGATCTTTCAAAAAAGAAAAAAGAAAAGAAAGCCATCCATGTCGACACTTTGTACTGATTGCACTGTACTGTAAATCCCTCCCACGGCCAATCTGACAGTCTGAAGTGATTCTGCAAACTGTGACAGCAAACCAGAGCAGAGTACACAAGGCCTGGTATTTGCACACTTTGTAGTATTTGTAAAACAAGAAGAACTTCTTAGCGCAAAGAGCACTGTGGGGAGTATCTAATCCAGCAATCCTTTATCTTCTTTGACCAATAAAAACAAACTATTCGTTTTTTGGGTTGGAGTCTGATACACACTTCAGCCCGATTCACAATAACCACCAGCACATATGCTTTGCAGAGACAGCTCAGCGAACTGTAACCCACTAAAAATAACTCTCTTCCTGTTTGCCATTAAAGGGTACCCTATTATGCTTTAGGCTTTCTGCTATCATATTTATACTCAGGCTTTTTTTCTACTCTAGGTTCTGTATGGTGTGTCAAAGTGAGCTGATATCCTCATTATGACCATCTCAGATACAGAGCTTGGGCTCTGAGGAAAAACACAGCCACACCCAATCGCTGTGCATAACTTTTGCTTGCCGGGGCTAGCCAATCAGGAAAAAAGTTAACCTAAAGAGATAGTAGCGAGCTAAAGCTGTATGTTTCAGACACTAAATGAATTAAATAAGATTAAGGATTATTTTAAACTGAATCATTCAAAGAATAAAAATACTGAGGTAGAAATTAGCATAATAATTCACATTAAATAGGCTTTTTTTATCCATAGTTTGTGTGCTTTTAACAGCAAATGTCACTATCAAGTAAAGTAGTCAGATATCACCTGTGATGTGAATCGCTGTTTGTTTTTTAGACAACAGTATTAAACAGCAACACAGATCCTACAGGATGTGCTCGTCCTGCTTTTTTTGTTATTGTTGCACACTGTACGATATGAAATAGCCCACCAGCTGAAGGCTTTCAGTACATCAGCTTCATTTGTGCCAATACAGATAAGCTGAAGTTCACTTCAGCTGAACCTGCTGGGTGAGACATGATTTGGATTTAACATTTTTTCCCTTTCTCCTGCTCTTCTGTTTTATCTCACAGAATCAACGCAAGACAAAAAATGAAGGTCTCGAGGACAGAGTTAAGGTTGATGTGGCTCCTCTATTTTATATATTTATAGTTTTTTTTTTAAAGTTTATATATTTTTTAGAATGGGATAAACTTTACTCGGCACCAGAGTTATTCTTGTGACAGTGCCAGTGTTCAGGCAAACAAAGGCCAATGCCAAAGGCAAACAAGTGATAAAAATCACAATGACAAAGAAGAAAAGTGCCCATTTTTGTTTGTTTATTTAAAATCTGGAAATACTGTTACTATATTTATTTTTTAATAATATTATAATATTTATAATTTAAAACAAACACCAGACCATATTTTCATGAAGTACAATCCCAGTGAAGTAAGAGATGTTTGAAGGTCCTTAACACTCAGAGTCTCATTCATAAAAGCAACCTTTGACTTATTCTGGATTTTTCAGAGCATTTGTAACCAGTGTTACATCAACATGGAGGTCTGGGTGCTGACTGATTATGAGTTGGAGAAATATTTCTTATCCAAAATAAATCAATGTACATTTTGCAGTCCTTAAGAAAGAGGCTCATTCTGGCTTATTGAGGGGCTTGGCTATTACTACTAACAGCTCTTTGAGAAAAAAAACAACAACCAGAGACACACCTCAGTCAATCTGTCAGTAACGCCGTGTGAACTTCCTTGGCACAGCGTTAACAGTGTGTTCTGCTGTGTGTCTGAGCAGTGAGACAGTACGCAGACCATCCACAGATCATGTGCTGTTAGTTGGCAAACTAAGTGGAACCTTAATTTAGCTTCCTAGGAACGACAAAGAAACGTTGCGCCTGAAAACTATCACTTCATAACAATAAGTGTGTTTGTATAGCACTTTTCAAGACAGAGTTACGTAGCACGTCACAGTTTGGATAAAATGCACACTTTAAAGTATACATGTTCAAATACAGACATACAGACACGTAATCAGCCATGTGGTCAGGCATGCATTCCAACATGCATATTTCCATACATACAAAGAGCTGTAAACGACATCCCAAAATAAAGAGGAAAAGATTAAGAGAAAGCTAACCAATAAAAATGTGTTTTCAGCTGTTGTTTAAAACTAATAATGGAATCGGCTGACCTGATAGGCTGAGGAAGGCTGTTCCCCAGTTTGGGTGCCACAACCTCAAAGCATGAGCGCCTCTCATTTTAAAAGTAGAGCGAGGAATAGTTAGGAGACTGTGGTTAGAGGATCAGAGACACCGGCTGCAGTGATAAAGTTTAAAAGGCTCTGCTATATAAGCAGGGACCTGTCCATGTGGAGCCTTATATGCTAACAGGAAAGATACCTAGCTTCACTGGAAGTCAGTGAAGGGATACTTACTATGTGTGAACAACTTGGTATAGCAGCCTACTCAAACATGGTATATGATGCAAGAAGCCTCTAGAGAGTATATAAATGGAGCAAGAGTTTAGTGTACTATGGATTGAATTTACAGTACTGTGTTGCTGTGACTTCTCTGGTGGGCTCTTCCCTAATTGAGTGTATTGGCAGAGTGCCCCTTTTTCTGACTGGATTTTGAAGCTCAATTTGATACATTTTCTGCCAATTTGTTCCCAAAAAACTTTATATAGGGGTTTTATTCACAGAGGCAACGATCCAACTCTCTAAACTGAGAAATGATAATAATAACCTCATGTCACTTGACATTAAGGGCAAAAGTTGAGGTTGTGGTAATCTGTCAGCCCGCTCGTGAAGACCGAGGGACCCTCGGCTGTTTTTAATGAATGAAGACAGGTTTACTGTGATAAGATTAAATCAACCTAAATCTTACCTTAATCTTATTAAAAGTGCCCACCCCAAAGCAGCAGCGACAGGCAAGGACTAGAAACAGTGGCAATACATGAGACAGATGGCTCTCGTGCAAACACGGCTTCATTATTAGGCTGTCGATCTAGCTCAAGGGATTAGTTCGGTTACAAAAACGGTCACTTAAAACAAAATCGTATAAAGGAAATGCAGTGAAACATCGCACCGCATATTAACGCACAGAGGGTTCACGTCGTTTTTTTAGGGTGACAGTTCAGGGGTACCAGTTTGTGGCAACCTGCACCTGCTCCACATGATCGGCAAACTTTCGAACCTGCACACACAGCACCGTGAAACACTTCTTACCGCTTCTGTGGCGCAAATTTCCCCGAAGAGTCCAAATGATTCCGGTTTCTGTTTTGGGGTGGGGGCGAACACCAAAGGACACTTTAGCGGCTCCGTCGGACCCTGCTCACACTGTGGCGGTATAAAATGATCCGTGATGCTGCCGGTCACAGTACCAGCTCAACACGAGTCTGGAAATAAGACAAGCAAACCAGCGACGGGTGTAATCTGAATCAAAACCCCGTGTCTGTTCACAAAACTTGTGCCGCTTTCTTACTTCCTCGGCAAGAGTGAGCGAATGTGTGGCGCTTGAAACAAAGCTGCTGACCGAGCACAGCTGAATACAAGCGGGAAAAACTCACTACATACTTCCGGTCTGTGAGATTTCAAAATAAAATACTTAATGTCAGTATTCGTTGTCAAACTACATGAGGTGAACCTCCATTGACGAAATATCGACTAGAACATGCAGTAAAATCAGTATAAATTTTATAAATGGCTCGTGTGTCGAAGATAAATTAGATCTAAATGAAAATAAATCAAATCTGAATTGAAATTAAATTTATCTGACAAACCATAGATTTATATTACACCGTCCTTCTTCACATTTCAGAGGACATAAAAAACTATAATTAACATAATACAACGGATAGTGAGAAAAATCATTTACCTAGACAATGTCTGATTTTTTTTTCTTCCCCATTTTCATTTTCAGAGTAGGACTTTACTTATTTTCTTGTTTATATTACAGTGTATGGACACATACACATTTTTCATAAATTTAAGTGGCATTGCATAGGAGTTACTATTTCATTCCCAGATGAACAGAATCAACTTTTTGGGATTTACTTACATTGATGATTGAGCATGCGTCAAGACAATCTATTTCATTGAACCAGGAAAGCTGTCATTGTGTATTTACAAAGTTCAAGGGTCAAGGTTCTTTATTTGTCACATGCATAGTTATACAAGTATAACACACAGTGAAATGTAACCTGACACGCTCCTCGACATGTGCAAAAATAGGGGCGGGGGGGGGGGGGGGGGGTAGAGGAAGAACATTATATATATATATAGTATATACATTAGGTGAATGTGCAGTAGTAGCAGCAAGCAGGTGAATTCTGTACATTAATAAGAAAAGACAATCTGACTATTTTACAGAATAGACAATATAAACATATTTAAAATTAAAGGAATTTGAAATGTACATTGTGCCTGGGTTTAGAGTGTTTGGAAGAGAGTCCTGTCTCAGTCAATTATAGATGATGTGAGAGGGCGGGTGTGTGTGTTTAGGGCCCGGATGGCTTGGGGATAGAAGCTTCTCTTGAGTCTCTCTGTCCTTGCTCGGATGATGTGGAACCTTCTACCGGATTGCAGAAGTTGGAACAGTTTGTTGCCAGGATGGGACGGGTCCTTCAGTATCTGCGCTGCTCTAGTCCGGCATCTCCTGGTTTAGGTGTCCTGAAGCGGGGGGAGAGCAATCCTGCAGCAGCGTTCTGCTGTACGGATCACTCTCTGGAGAGCTTTTTGGTCCTTAACACAGCTGTTCCCAAACCACGATGTGATGTTCTGTGAAAATGCTCTCCACAGCGCCTGTATAGAAAATCCTGAGGATCTTTGGAGAGACCCTGAACTTCCTCAGTTGACACAGTCGGGTTACACAGCCGGGTTAAGAAATGTAATGACTGTTGACTTTACTTGAACTTTGCAATAACAAAAAACTATGGTAAATACATTGAAAGCATCACTGGCTTTTATTTTGTTGAATGAAATATGTTCTCCGGAATTCGTCCCTGGCATTTTTATGTAACCTAGCTAGTTGGGAAGTTTTAAATTTATGCAGATTTCCACCGTTCCCTGCTCTTATATGGAGAGAAATTTGCCGCAAAAGACTGACATACTTCTATCCCTAGCTTATTAAGTTATTCGTAAGCCAGCTTCAAACATTTTTTAAAAACAATTTATTTATTCATTCTCATTTCCAGACAGTTTGATTAGAGTGAGGAAACAAAACCGTTTGGTTAGGTTTAGAAAAACATTTCAGTTTCAATAAAGTCAATCACCTTTTACGAAGCCACAATGGAAAACGTCTCACACGTGACCACATTTCACACAGTTTTAACTTAATTCACCAGTGTCCCCGCTGCCCTGTGGGCTGGCAAACACTGTAAGGCCTTTTGTCTGCCAATATCATTTAATTAATGACGTCATTCTACACTCTCACATGGATTGTGTGTATGCCCGCATTTAGACCCCGAAGACCGGAGTATGACCAGAGTTAGAGCTTACCTCCGGAATATTCAGAAGTACTCTGAAAATTATTTTTATAACACAAATTTAAAACTGAGTTTTATAAATTTCTCTGTTATAGTTTATTATAAAACGCCATTACAGCCACTTTAATTTGGATTCCAAGCGCCCGCTGTCTGTTGTGTTCACTCTAGTATCCTAGCAACGTGGGAATATACCATTTGGAGGTGGATCAGGTTAAAACTAATACAGCGTTTTTCACAAAATCACAGTTTTGCTTATATCTTATTTAAACCGAAACATTTTATTATATATAATTACTTATCTGTATGCACATATAATGACTATGACGAGAAGATACAGCCTTTATTTCATGCCAACATTTTCACTACCCCCCACTCTTCCATTTGGAACAATGCGACCCATCACTCTTCCGCTCACAAACAGCGGGTCGTTGAAGAGGTAGGTTTCAAGCTACTTTAATGTGAAGTGTAAAAAAATAACAAGCTCAGCATTAATCGCAAATGTTTTTTATGAGCCTGTGTATAGGCGTGTGCAGGTCTCTTATAATTACTTTCACTTCAACTGTTAACTTTTTTTGTTCAAAGAGTGCAAACTACCTGAGCTCCTGAACGTACAACAGACCATGAAGCCCCCGAGGTCAACCGTTATTTTAAAGTTTACGTTAATGCCTCATAACATATATGTTTTTTCACACATAAAGGTTAATTATTTATTTTAAGCATAAAATACACACTTTGTTGTCTTGTCTTTCTGGGTGAATGTTAAGAGTTCGTTATGAAAGTGGTTGACTCTAATGAAGCTGCTGTAGTAAAACAGGTGTTCCGCTAATTAAAGGTAATCAGGCGGATTTTTTACAGGTGTGGCTCTCCAACAAATATAGTACCCCACCTTTAAATATATATATGTATTTGGATGTTGTTAAAACAGATTTATGACAAGATTCCCAGAGGTCCCATTTATCAAAACGCGTGCAAGAGCAGATAATATTCCATACGTACTGTACAACTTGCATGGTATAGTTTGAATTACTGTAAGGCTTCTGTTTTTCACTGATGGGAAAAAAAAGTTTGAAGTGAATAGATATAAATTAGGCCTTTTTTTTCTTCTCCACAGCAAATGGAAAACTTCATTCTGTACGAGGAGCTTGGGGCAGGCCACAACTCAGTTGTCTATAAAGGAAGAAGGAAGGGCAATCTCAACTATGTTGCCATCAAATGCACTGACAAAACCAAGAAATCCGAGATTACTAACCATGTAGGACAATGTTTGAACTTAGTAGTACATCTTCTAGTTGTATTAGTTTTATATACCAATAACAGAGTTGTTTTTAACAGTCCAAAGAAGGCTGTGATTAGTATTGATATATCTAACTGTCAATCTATTTTCCGCCTGTTAGGGGATGATCTCCCTTTCTGAGGCCACTGCTCCCAGTACACTAGCATATATACAGTGTGCTTTTCATATTGAATAAGATCATGTGAATGATTAGTGCATGATATTTTTAGGTGGAATTTGGCATTGAGCTTTGCCGTAAAAAGCCTGCTTTATAAAAGTGTTCTGATGATTCACTTTTGTATAAGGTACGCCTCACCCAGGATCTGGATCATCCAAATATAGCCAACTTCTACGAGTGGTATGAGACAAGTAACCACCTGTGGTTGGTGGTGGAGCTTTGTACAGGTCAGTCATTATTCCTGGCAGTTGTTATAAACAGTACCCGAATATCAAAGAATATATTTGATGAGAACCACATCTTATAGCAGCTTAAGGCTTAAATTACTTTAATATTTTAAGTTTTTAATAATAAATGTCCTTTCAGAATGTGTTTTTCCCCATTACTCATATATATTTAGTGTTGGTATAGTCTGTAACCACATTTTTTTTAAGCAGTGCAAGGTGTGTCATTCTTTGTTCTCTTTGTTTTTACCTCATGTGCCAAACTTGCATACAAACATGTGCTGTAAATTTCAGGGGGTTCCATGGAGTCTGTAATTGCCCATGATGGAAGCCTGTCACAAGATGCGGTACGAAGGTTTGGATGGCACTTAGTCAAAGGACTGAAACACATCCATGAGTTAGGAATCATTTTCTCTGACCTGACTCCTGCTAAGGTTTGCACCTGCATTCATCTCTATGTAAGTGTATAACAGCAATGCTACCATCATATATGAATGTTGTAATATTTCTCTTTCTGTTGCTCATAGATCCTACTTGATGGCAGCGGCATTCTGAAGTTTGGTAACTTCTGTCTGTCTAAGGCAGAGGGAGACACGCTGCAGGATTTCCTTACCTTGTTCTCTGCATCTGAGGAGATAGAGGAAGGAGACAGCAATCAGAACACTGACAACTTAAAGAAAAGATTACAAGGTTAGTAATCATGCTGTTTCTGTATGCTATAATTTGTTGACTGTATAAAACCAGCTGATTAGAGATAAGAGAGGCTCTAAAGATATACAGCTGTTAGTAGCTGCTGTTGATCAGATGGAAATGTAAGCAAGGTCTTAATGTTGCATCCAGTGCTCTGGGTGTGCAACCTTAGGAGAGGTATTTCACTTAAGGCAATGACAAAAACAAGTCTTGTGTAGGGAATGTTGTTTTGAAATCTTGGTGAGATTAAAAAATAGCAGCATAAAAACTTTTTAAAAAATTAAAATATGTTAAGACTATACCATATTGTATACTTTATACTATCTGTTTTTTAAACTACTCTGTGTGCATTTATGTATGTATATTTTCAGGTTCTACAGCTTACAGTGCTCCAGAGGTTTTGGAAGGATCAGAAACTAATATGAAGTCTGATCTCTGGTCTCTTGGTTGTATATTATACTACATGTACACCGGTACTGATATGCAAACAGACTCAAACTAATGAAAATACTAATTCTGGCCTGTAATATGTTATACGGTACTGTTCTATATTGTTTTTGTTTCCCAGGTACACCCCCCTTCTTCTCTGACAACTACACTGAATTGAGAGAGATGATCTTGAATAAGGAACCACCACCTCCCAGGCAGACAGGTGACAAACACTTCCTCGCACACCCACATCATTATATACAGACACAGACTCGCACACAAAGATGTCACATTTCATATAGTGTTTGATATTTAGAAAAAAATAGTTTTAACAGATAATTGTTGATTTTATTCTTGTTGTTGTTTGTTTGGTTAATTTTCTTCTTTGTACAGTGGTTTCTGCAGGTTCTCCCTGCCAGGATTTCCAGAGTCTTCTGAAAGGGTTGCTCAACAAAAACCCTGAGAGGAGGTTAAGCTCATACACACACAACAAACACTTACAATTCTGATACAGTTGCTATAGTTTCATCATCTGGATGCTCAAATGCTTCTATAAATCGATGCACATGTTCAGAAGCATTGCTCAGACAGTGGGATTTAATAAATGAGTGATCAGTATGAATGAATGAATGCTCAGTGTGCTGAAAACAAAAAATCACCACACCACTACACCACCTGTCTGAACTGACACAAAGCAGTCTGGGTTCATGGAGTCATGCTAGTTATGCCAAAGTCTGACCTTGCCATCTGTGTGCCTTAGCAGAAATTAAAATTCATTATTCATAATCATTAATTTTTCCAGTATTGCGTTGTCCAATTTTTGTGAGTCTGTTCCCATTGCTGCTTCAAATTTCTGTTCTTGGCTGATAGGAGAGAACACACATGGTTCTGTTTTGTTGTAGCCCATCTGCCTGGAAGTTGTAAATGTTTTGGATGCTCTTCTGCTCACCCCAGCGTGGTTATCAGAGCTCTTTTCGGCTTTAATGTCAGGTCAGCACACTCTGGCCATTCTCCCGAGACTTTTGTCATTATCAAGGTATTTCTCACGGGGTATTTTTGTTTCTCACTCCAGTTCGACAGAGCTGTGCAGACTGCAGTGAGATCAGTAATTATAGAAATACCCAAACCAACTCGTGTGGCATCAACAGTCATGCCAGAATCATGGTTGGAAATACGGCCTGATCATATTTTTCCCAATTCTAATGACATTAACTGAAGCTTCTGAGTGCTTGCATGATGGATGTTCTATTATTTAACTGTCCTTTTATTTTGCCAATGCATTGCAAGAAGGACTCCCTTTCTAAATTACAAGAACAAATAAACTTGCAGGCCTGTGTAATGGAGCTAAGTCTGACTTGTAGTTTAGTGTAGTTTGATTTTCTACAAAATTACCAAGAAATTACACAGTACTTAAAAATACTTATGCAGTATTTAAAAATACAGTATAATACATACAGTATAATACCAGGAATTTAGGCACTACCTAAATTTTTTTATACATGCTTAAATTTACCTACAGTTTAATTATGTCGCTCTCTCTCTTTTTTTTTTTTTTTATATAAAAAACTGACTTATTAACCCCTTATTCTTGGGATACTACTTGTAGGTAAATGTAACTACAATGTAATTTCAAATAAAATAATTAAAGTTCCATTTACAGGGGAGTTGCTGTAGTTCCTGGTTGTATTGTAAGGTGTTACTCATAATGCATTTGATTTTTTGATGTATCTTTAGGATGAACTGGCCACAACTGCTGGCTCACCCTTTCTGGAAACAGATTATAAAGGAGGAAGAGGATGCCGAAAAAGGTGAAGAGAAGAATGAAGAAAATGAAGAGGCAGAAAATGTCTGCAAGGAGGTTGTTTCTTGTAGTTTCAGGTAGGTTATGTTTTTTCATTTTTCTAATCTGTTTTGATTTTAAAAGTCCAACATAATTACCAGCATTTATTTTCCTTGTTATTTTTGGCTGTCAGTCGGGATGTGAATCGTGTTTGACAAAGGTTGATATCAGAGAATTTAGCTAATAAAGAAACAGCTTGCAGAAAGGGTTCTGTATCGCCATTTTCACTCATGTGCTTCAGCATAGACCTTTTCTTGGCATTATCCGATGGAGCTACATACAAGAACACCGATGTTGGATTAAGTTGAATTGATCTTTAAATTTTCTTTTTTTGCCTGCAATATCTGTCTGGATCCATTCAAGAATAGTGCAGATGATAGCTGGGTGCATTCATGAGTAGACTTCATGTGTCCTGCTTTCTGCAGGAAGCACTTTCACTTACACCAACTGACCGAGTAAAACGAGTAGTAAGAACCCGTCTGAACGGAAATACTTCCTTTTTCTCTGTTACACGTTAGAAAGGGTAACTTCAGCCAGTGCTCAGACCTGAAAAAGAAAGAAAATGACCATGAAGTCTTTTTAGTTCTCACTACCTCCACAGACACACAAACACATGTGACCTTTTCCATCCGTGGCAAGCAGCGAGCCTTGCCAACAGCCACTTAGCCCTCAGTCAGCTAGCTTATGGGATGTCTGAGAAACTAATATCATCTCTTACAACAACTGACAGGCCATGTGACAGAAGGACTGACAGCCAAAATTCTGTCAACCACACATCCTCTGGAGCCTTGAGCCAAAGCCAGACCCTGAATAGTGAAGTCGGAAGGGAGAGAAGAAGAGAAGGAGAACCTGACGATGACTCTAAGTTAACTGGGAGTCTGCAAATGTGCCGCACACTGCAGCCCAATAAGTCATTCACACTAGGTAACAGATTCGTCAAAGTCTGTGTGGTTTAGATTAAGCAACAAAATTTAATACTTAGCCACAGTAAGCTACTTAACTTTGAATTTTAATTTTTACTTTAACACTAGTCATTTTTGTATATATGAACATTGTATGTGTGATAGATTCTGTTTTTTACAATATTTATCTTCAAACCATTAATTAATCATTAATCTGGTTTTATATTCCACTGTTTTGCTTTACCATTTTTTTGTACTAGAATTTGTTTGTGTTTGGTTTTGGTTTGTTGTAGGTCTACATTATACTAGTAGTTTCTATTGTGCAGATCTGATTTCTGCTTATTATGATGTAAGGTTCATCTTTCACCATACCACAAATTTATGTGTCTTTAAGTACACACGTGCTTACTTCTCCAGATAATGTTTCAGACCTGAAGCCAAAGAGTGGTTTGGATGAGGACAGCACTGAGGCCATTTTTCTGCTCAGGTATTCTGTACTCACTCTTTCCTAGTTTCCCTTACAGAGTTTTGTTCCTGTTTTCAGTGCACAAGTTTACAGATAAATCATTCCAGAGGAAGAATGTGAATCTCGTGTCTCAAAAGTGATATGTAAGCTTTGGATTTACTCTTACAGTAGGAACACACCTAGAACGAGTGGTACTCAGATGTCTATAGTAAACCATACATTGCTCTCCATACTCTTCTCTTCCTGTTCTTGTAGCTCCCGTGCCAACTCAATCAGAAACTGCAGTTCATCTGACTGTCCAAATCAGAACATTGCACCTCAGGTTACTCTCACTACCAGTAACTGTACTGACACTACACCCTGTGTGAAGGATCTTCTCCACACTGAATTTGATCTCACTGTCACCCCAGTCCTCGACAACCCCAAGGTAAAGGCGTGTAATTATATGATATGATGGCTGTTTCATATTTCTTTTTTTAATTCATTAAAATACATCTGTCAAACCTCTGTTAGTCTTTAAGTCTTCTTAGTGGGAAACTTTCTTGCTCCTTCTTACATAAGAATAAGACATTTATTAACAACCTTTACTAGCAATGTAGAAAAAATGGCTACAATTGACTATTTTGAGCTCTGTTTAACAGATTTTGAAGAACACACCTGGGCGATATGATCCTAAAACCCTATGTGTACCTGCATATTCAGGTATGTTTTTTGAGCTGGCACAAAGTCAGTTTAGTGTCCTGAAAAAAAGCAAAAAAGTATCTCAGTGTATTGTCCCTGGTTTTTATCTTGAATCCTCTCTATTTTCCTGCAGGTGAGAAGCTACAGTCTCTGAGTGATGAAGAGTGGACTGTCTTTCTATCACAGCTTTGTTCATCCATTGAAGAACAGAGCCACTCCACTTCCACGGCCACACGATCCAAACTCAACCTCCTGTGCTACCTCGGCTGTGTGGTTGGACATACAGTTATCGCTAACAGGCTGATTAACTCAAGACTGGTAGGAAAACATATTTGTTTTAGACTCCTGTTGAAATATGATCTGCTGGGTGGGTTTCTTGAGAACAGTTGCATAACTGTGCAGCTTAATAGAATGTATTTAATATCTCAACCCTACATGACAGCAAGGGATCCTTAGTGTTAGCTGAGGAAGATTATAGTTGGAAATCTTTCCACTGGCATGTCTACAATTGAATATTTATAATGAGCTATTGTTTTCCAGTTTGTTCATTTTCTACTGACCTTGTGCTGTCTTTTTTTGTCTGTTTGTTTGCCCTGTCAACAGAGAACTTCAGTAAGAGGATGTAGGTGTGTGGGTCATGCTTTTGCTCCCAGCTAGTCATTAGTCAAGTGGGAGTCATTAGTACCGCACAAGGATGCAGTTTCATAGAATTATTCAGGGCTCAAATAAAGATACCTCTTTCAATCTGATTTTGGGCACAGAGTTCCTGAAAAAAATGTAAGATTAAGATTAACAAAAGCACAGGAAAATTATATTTAGAATGTTTTTTATTTATGGTATTATTACTGATATAACCATACTTTTTCTATCTGTAATTAAATAAAGTAATGATAATTGTTTTTTATACGGCTCATCTTTTCCACTCAACAATTTGAATTTGAAAAAAGTTAATTTCTTTTTACTAAAACACCGAACACTCTCATTAACAATCCTTTTAGAAGTCACAATGAACTTAGATTCCATGCTTTGTGGCAATATATCATCATTTTCTACATATTTACATTGTTTGCTATCCTTTTCCTTCTTTCTGTCACTCTAATTTCCTCAATTCTTCATTCAGCTTCTAGTTTTGGTCCACCTGTTGCGACAAGCTCCTAACTGGGACATGTAAGTATACAATGTATGTTTGTTCTATAAACAGGGGACACTGTAACATTGCTTTTTTTTAAAGTGCTAATTTCTGATGTGGCAAAACATTATGATTAAAGAAAAGCTACTGAATAATTAGAAGAAGCACGATTCTACATCCTCTCCCAATTGCTTTTTTTTAACATTGTTTTATGAACTGCAGTTCCTATGATTATATCTAGAGTGGTTAAGCATGCTCTAAGAAATTTGATGTTTATACATTTTCTTTGCTTTATGTTGTGTTTTTCTTCTAAGGATGCTGGAAAACTTAAACACCATGACCAGTTTTATAAAATCAGTAACTGAAAATGTTTTTAAAAAATCCCGAGATGATATCCAAGCTGAAAATTCACAATTAACATAATAAATAAAAATGAAAAATGCCTTGCAGACGGAGCAAGGTTCTCAGAGTGATGGGACTACTGGCTCTGCACTGTAGTGACCTTGGATTGGACAGTCCTGTTTCTGAGGTCAGGAATATACACACATACTAAAGAGAGTTATGCTTATTTCCTTTAGATTTTTTTATTTCCATGTATTCATTTATTTATTTACTTAGGGAGAACAGCTACTGCTCATTTGCTCATTTTTTTTTTAACCTTAACCTAACACAATTTTCAAATGTTAGTATAAAATTTATACTAGGGCTCCTAGCTAATTGTCACAATTGTGTAGGTGTGCCAACACAGATTTAAAACCCCAAGACATTATCAATGCAATTAAATAGATATTTTATTTATGGAATTTTATTTATTTATTATTTATTAGAAATAAAAGTGTAACACTGGCAACTATAGAAAGAGCAAAACAGTCATTTTATTTCAGACAAGTTATTTAATGCGCTGAGTAACCAAAAAATTGAGAAGTCCTGTTTTCTTCAAAATGTTTCATGATCCTCAGACCTGCAGTACAAATTTACACCACAATGTGGCAGTAAATACCAGAAAGAGCACATTTATTGATGTAAAAATGTAAATTTATCCACAACAAAATACATAAAGGTTGATTTAGCATGTCTTGCTTAATTTTATTGTGCATGTGGCCATAATTAGTACTTTTGTTTAGAGGCATGCAAACAATAATAAAAGCTTTTAGCTGAGGAAGGAGGAAAAAAACTGTCCTGAAACAAGATGTAGAAATACTTTATAGTACCAGTATTTACCAGCTGGCGGCGTTAAAAAGCTACAAGACAACCATAGCCTGTGTACAGTAAATAGGAACTTTAGAGATATCTTGCGCTCTCTTGCTTCTGCTCACTCTCGCTCTCTCTCTCTCTCTCTCTCTCCCTCTCTCTCTCTCACTTTTGCTCTCATCAGTTCAGTTAAATTCAGAGTGGCTATATTGGCACGGTGCTTCTGAAAAAAATATTGCCAAAATAATTTGAGTGTACACAATAATAGTGGTATAAATATTTATACAATTTATTTAATCAAGTATAACGATTAATATATAACTGTTATGTATCAGTCTATGATATATCATTTTCATGTTTGTGTCTGGATGAATCCATGTAATGTGTGTGTTTTGGTCATTCAGGGACCCTTGGGTGTGCCTCGCTCCTCGCCAAAGGAGTGTATATATAATATAAAGAGTTGAAGTACTTACTGTAAACATTGCTGTTTCATTAAACATTAGAAATTGTAGGAGGATGTGTATCTCTGACCACTCAACTCCACTCTACACAAAGAGTGACCACTAATGTACTTAGTTAAGATTGTTATTGGTGTGCTTCTAACTGTGGAGTAGATATTCTGCCATAATTTCTTTTGAAATTGGCCAGCTCTACTTCGACTTTTTTTCTTTTCTTTCTAATGTTTGAAAATGGTTTCTTGACATAATTTGGGGAACTGATTGGTGCTTGGAAAGCAGTGTTGTTGTGATAATAGCCAGAAAATGTCTGAGAGGGAGCAGTTAATCTCAGCCCCAGCTCACACAAGGGACTCTTTTCTGGGCTCATCTTTTAGTTTTGGAGGGCTTTGGACTAGAGGGTGTCTGAGGGCTAGATTTGAGGTGATTAATAAATTTGAGTGTTCAATTTTTAATTTTAATTTTCCATGGATGTCTGCCTCATTCTGCTCTGCATCCATTTGTGGCTGTTTTTCTGTGTACATGTGCAGTAAAGTGCATCTGCAGGACTATACATGTAAAGAATTCAGTTTTTTCGCATAATTACTGTGGTGACTCAGTGGAGCCTTTACTTTACTGTCTTACAACAAAAATTGACTGGTTAACACTTTAGCTGAAATTTGGAACTCAAATGAGGAATCAAATTTGCTTTTAATTGCATTTACAGCTTAAGCTTTTTTCTTTTAGTGTATTTACTGCCACGTTGAAACTCCCTGATGCTGTAATGCTCATACCAAAACAGACTTCCCTCTAGTCACTAAGAGACTGGAATCATTGATTCTAAAAAATAAATACTTAATTTTCAGCCATGGCAATCACTTTTCATCAAGTTAAAAGGTTTGGTTTGTCAAAGTGAAATGAGCATATGTACAGTGGGGCAAAAAAGTATTTAGTCAGCCACCGATTGTGCAAGTTCCCCCACCTAAAATGATGACAGAGGTCAGTAATTTGCACCAGAGGTACACTTCAACTGTGAGAGACAGAATGTGAAAAAAAAATCCATGAATCCACATAGTAGGATTTGTAAAGAATTTATTCGTAAATCAGGGTGGAAAATAAGTATTTGGTCAATAACAAAAATACAACTCAATACTTTGTAATGTAACCCAACCAGTGCAGGGGCCTCCCTACACCCCGGACTCTGCGTTGTGTTAGTTTGTGTTGGATTGGGGTGCACCGCAGAGAGACCAGTCGGACACAGGCGCTCGATTTGTGGCTCGGACCGTGCCGTTTATTCGGAAGCAGGGGCAAACACCACTCCAACTCTGCTGCTGGCCCTTTTTGAATCACAGCAAACACTCCGTGACTATCAACATTGCAAAATACAACAACACATATACACAGAATACACATTAAGTAACAATAACCGTGCCTTCTACAACATTCCACGGTCTCGGCGATGAATACAACACAAAACTGATGCAGTTCGCCACTGGCAGTGCTTACCTTTTTGAATCACAGCAAACACTGAACCAAGATGGCGCCCGCGCGAACAAGAAATCTGAAGTACGGTGTCCTGCAGAGGACAAATGGTCAAAATTGCTAAATTTTACACCATATATGCAGCTCAACAGCGACACCTTGTGACTTATTCCAGTCACTACCTTACATCCGCCCCTCCTTTAAGTGATGGCGTCCCAGTCATCAAACAAAACAAAATAAAACAGAACAGTCTCACTATGTATACAAGAATAACGGTGGTGGAAGATGTGCAGTGTAATGCGAAAATGTCTGTGTTTCCTGCAGCCCTTCTTGCTTTGGCCCTCTGCCACAGCTTCCATCCCCTTTCTATCTTCTCCTGATCCTCCCCTGGTTCGTTAACTCTCGACCCATAAGTCAGTCTCTTAGGGGGATGCCGACTCCTTGGCAAGTTCCTCCTTGGTTCACTTGGTCTGGGAGGTGAGTGGGTGACCCTGACAGTTTCATTCCCCCTCCAATCTTCACTCTCTTGTCCTGTCCCTGTGTCCCTTTCCTCTGGTCCCTTGGGGGCAAGTGATCCATTTGCTGCTTCAGGTGAAACTCCTTCCACACCTCCTTCCAGGCTATCAGCCTCCCCGTCTTCGATCATGTCCGACTCTTCATCCTGTCTGATTACTTCACCAGCCTGCTCTCCACTGTCCTCAATCCCTCCTCCATGAACCTCCTCCACGTCAAGCTCCATTTCCTCTCTTGCCTCCTCTCCCACCTGCTCCACGGGAAGAAACATACACTGCGTGAGTAGGTTGCGGTGGACCACTCTCTCTGTATCACCATTTTCCGATCGCACCACATACACCGGCATGTCTGGCTGTTTCTTCACCACAATGTATGGACGTGACTCCCACTTGTCTCCTAGTTTGCTTCGCCCCTCCACATGACACACTTTAACCAGGACTCTGTCACCCGGGCTGAAGCTTTGACTCTTTGCTTGTCGGTCATAGTATCTTTTCTGGTGACCCTTAGCCTGGCGAGAGGCCTGATTAGCCTGTGCATAAGCCTGTGACAAGCAGTCATGCAGGGTCTGGACATAATCGCTATATCCCCCCGACCCATTAGTGGTTGACAGCCCAAAGACCAAGTCGACAGGGAGCCGTGGATGCCTGCCAAACATCAGGTAGTATGGTGTGTACCCTGTCGAATCATGGCGGGTGCAGTTGTAGGCGTGTGTCATTGCATCCACATATTCGTGCCACCGGGGTTTCAGGTGAGGTTCTAGCGTCCCCAGCATGTTCATGAGGGTGCGGTTAAACCGTTCAGTTGTCCCGTTGCCCTGTGGGTGATAGGGCGTGGTGTGGGTCTTAGTGATGCCGGTGCATTTACACAGCTCCTTCACCACAGCACTTTCAAAATTGCGCCCTTGGTCTGCATGCAGTTTTGCTGGGAAGCCAAACCGACAGAAAAAGTTTCTATACAGCACCCTAGCCACTGTGCTGGCTTTTTGGTCTTTAGTGGGGTATGCTTGCGCATAGCGTGAGAAATGGTCAGTGACCACGAGGACATTTTCGATACCACCTTTTGATTTCTCAAGAGTCAAAAAATCCACACAAACTAGCTCCAAGGGGGCACTGCTGTGGATACTGACCAGGGGGGCCCTGACCCCTGCGGTTGGAGTTTTCCTAAGGCAGCACCTCTCACATTGTTCGCACCAAGCCTTGATTTCCTGGAACATCCGTGGCCAATAAAACCTCTCCCTTATCATGTGCAATGTCCTCTCAAAACCAAGGTGGCCTGAGTCATCGTGGAGAGCAGTCTTCACTGATATACGCAAATCCTCTGGTAGCACCAATTGCTCAATTACTCCCCTTTGGCTGTCTTGGACGCAGCGGTACAGGATGCCATCCCTTACCGCTAACCTTCTCCACTCCTTTAAGAGAAGGCGCACGTGCCCTTCAGCACTCATTCGCTCGCTGCAGCTCGGCTTCTGGTTCATACTCTTATAGTGCAAGACGGGGCCAATAACAAGGTCTTTTTTCTGCCCTGCACGGAGCTCCTGTTTGGTCATGGTGGGCAGGGATTCCATCCCCACATCCCTGTAAGGCTCAGTGGATGTAGGTGGCCCGAGTTCCAGTTCCTCCCCTGTAGGCGTGCCATGGCCAGTGAGGCTTTGAGTATCCTGGGTAGCCTGTGTCACACCATGCCCCTGTTCGTCGACACCCACCCACTGAGGGCATGTCTGTAGGATGTGCATGACCTCCTGGTTAGACATGCGAGAGAGGGCGTCAGCGTTTGTGTTGCTCTGTCCCCTCCGATACTGGACATCGAAATCGAAAGCAGCCAGCCTAGACACCCACCGCTGGCCTGTGGCATCCAGCTTCGCTGATGACATAACATACTTGAGAGGGTTGTTGTCTGTCTGGACAGAGAATCTGCGCCCATAGAGGTGGTCGTAGAATTTGTCGGTGACCGCCCATTTAAGAGCAAGGAACTCGAGTTTGTGTGCAGGATACCTTGTCTCTGCTGGGCTCAAACCTCTACTGGCGAAGGCTATGACCCTCTCAGCTCCACCTTGGATCTGAGCTAGAACGGCGCCCAGACCCTCCCCTGAGGCGTCCGTCTGCAGAACGAAGGGCAAGCTATAGTCAGGATATCCCAGCACTGGAGCGCTTGTCAGCCTTTCTTTTAGGGTCTTAAATGCCTTCTCGTATTCATCTGTCCACAAAAAGGGTGGGTCGGTAGCCAGACTTTTCTTTCCCCTGGGCCTGATAACTCCTGCTACCTCCATTTCTGTCAGCAACCTTCTCACATCCTGCCACTGTGATGGGGGGATCTTACGGTAAGGCAGTCGAAATGGCTTAGAGTCGACCAGAGGGATTTCATGTTGCACAGTCTTTGTATGGCCATAATCCAGGGGGTGCTGTGAGAACACACCCATGTTCCTTTCCACAAGCTCTTTAAGAAGGGAACGCTGGTGCTCGTTTTCGACATTTGCTCCACTTAAATCCACTTCCTGGCTTGCCACAACGTGGTCCATACCCAGGCATGCTTCTCTGCCTCCGCTAATGTGATGGCTGCCCCGCACCCTGTCTGAAAAGTCCACAATACTTTCCACCAGAGATGCCCTGGCCAGATGCGTGTGAGGCTTGATAGTGATAGCATGCTGGGAGAGGTTCATCACTCTTACCGGGGCACATCCTTTCTTTACATCAGCAAGAACTCTGGCGACCAGGATGTCTTGGCTGAGCCGCAGGGAGGGGTGGCCTTCAATTAGGGCTGTATAAGTCTTTCTTTGTGGTCCAGCTTTTATTTTGCACATTAAATCCATCTCTTTCCCTGCTTGAATGTGCACCTTGCGACCAGTATAAACAACAGGGCCCACTGTGTCATCCATATCACACTGGTCAGTGCTCTCAATCTCTAGCAGGGAGGCGTGCCACTCCGGATGAGTCTCCTTGACCTGGAGGAGGAACTGCTGGCCGTAGGTTGCCTGGAGGTGACTTCTGGAGGCACGGAGGACATTAGTTCCCACAAGCAGAGGAACAGAGGAGCGGTACTCTGTGTTAGTGACAACAAAAGCAGGCACACCCTTAAACTCTCTCCCCAACAATTTTAGGTTGATGCGTAGCACACCATGGTAGGTGACACTCTGGCCCCCTGCACCTTCTATGGGTATCTTAGAAGGCTGCAGTTTTTGTTTATGGAGGGTGGGGTGGCTGCGCCAGTACTGATGCGTAATACTGGTTATCTGGGAGCCAGAGTCGATGAGTGCCCTGCACTTCATTCCGTTGACTTCCACCTCCCCCTCATTCCTGGGACCAACTAGGGGAGTGCTCTCTCCTCCGTCACCTTTGTTCACCTGCAGTGTGGGGACTTGCTGCTCGCCCATGGTTGCCCCGGCGACCATGGGCTTTATCTGTTTAAAGGCTGAGCTGAGTAAGTGTTTCCCTCCATGGGGGTCACAGGCTGAGGATCGTGTGCCCACGTCTGTTCAGGCCCCGGGAGCACTGCTCTGCAAACCCGGGCTATATGTCCTTGCTTCCCACACCGGTAGCATGTGACCACTGACATTGGGGTTGTAGCCCCAGGTGGTGGTCGGACTCTCAGTGGAGTGGCAGAGGATGGAGCATAAATTCTCGATTCAAGGTGGGTCAACTTGGCCATCTGCTCCTCCTGGCTCAATGCTAATTTCTTGACCATCTCTGCTAGCTCTGACCACTCTGAGGAATGTTTAGCCTTTTCTGCCTTCACATTCACACTACACTCTGATGCCACTTGTACCTGGGCATAAGTTTTCTTTGATTTGTTTTGAGGCTGGAATCTCTTTGTTTCTTTTGCTAAATTTCGGAGCTCAGCCTGCAGCTCACGGAAACTCAAAAGCCGGGGCTTCATTGGCGAGATCCTCGCATACACATCCTCATCATTAATCCCCCGTATGAACTGCCGGGTGAGTTTACTGTCACGGTCAGGAAAAGGCTTGCCTCCTCTTTGGTTTTCTTCCACAGCTCGCAGTGTTGCCTCCAGTGCTATAGCATATGAACAGGCAGACTCCCCAGACCTCTGAACACGCTCATAGAAGTCCGCTAGTAGATCTGAGGAGCTCTGTGTGTCGCCGTACTCTGCTCTCAGTTCTTCGAATGCCCTTTCAGGTGTTTGGTCATGGAGAGGTAGATTCAGGACCAGCTTTCGGGCTTCACCAGTTAGGTGACGCACCACCGTGGAAAAGCGGAGGTGAATGGGGAGCTCTATTGCCTCAAGAAGATACTGCATGTCACGAATCCAGTCCTCTACATGCACCTTGCTGTCAGCACTGCCAGTGAAGACTTGGACATTTTTCACTTGATGAGTCTGTATAAAACCACCGTAGGCAGCTAATGGGGGGTTAGCGTTGGCTGCAGCCCGGCCCGGAGCGCTTAAAGATGTATGCACCTGCTGGGGGGGTATGCCAGGGTGTCCACTAACTTGGGGGTCTAAAGCAGAGGTTGGTACGTGCATTGAGGCATGGGTGCCGGGTGGGGCTATAAAACCTCCATGGGTCATATTCACGATAGGGGGCATGACAGTGTTGGGGCTTATAGCAGATGAGTGGAGGGGGGCTCGAGAGTCGTGGACAGCAGCTAGTGGCATGTGGGGCAAACGGGGCGTCAGCCCATGCTTTGAACTTTCAAGGGTCTGCTCGGCTGCAGAGGGATTATTCATTATGCCCACTCCCTGCACTGTTAGGGGGCTTGGCATGGCGGCTTGGGGGGCAGGTGTGGAATACAGATGGCTGGTGTATGCTTGGGGGCTGAATGAAACGGTCATCGTTGGGTAAGGAGTGTTAAGTGATTGGTTCAGGGTGGGATGCTGGGTACTGTGCACCGCTGGGTAGTTGGGATATGAGGCAACATGGGGTGCCGGTGTAGCAGTGGGCCCATGGACACTGGCCTGAGGGGAAAAAGCAGGGGGCATAGTTATCTGTACATCTGGCCGAAACACTGGAGGGGCTGTAGTTAGAGGGCTGTGGTTGGACTGGCTTGTCTGGTTGGTTGGCACTGACCTTGGGCGAATTTCAGATAGGTGTGAGGGCACCTGCATTTGGCCTCCATAGGGTGGCAGTGGTGGGGCATGAGCTGGAGCCACGCCAAGATCAGTCTGGGGTGAAAGCATGGTTGGTGGTGAGGTCTGTTGTGTGCCCAGCCCAGAGTCGGTGAGGTCCCTGATTGGGGTGTGATACTGTAACCGCTGGCCAGTGAAGCTGGGGAACTGGGTGACCAGCTTCGACTTCACTGATGACTGTTGGTCCACTGTACTGGCGCTAGCTGTAGCCCCTTCATTCAAAAGGTGAGGCTGTGCCCTCTTTGGAGTGTCTGCAAAGTCTCTCAACATTTTCACTGTCCTGTATCTCTAATTTAGCTGCACCAGAAAATGTGTGTGGGCTACTTGTAGTATGCTTAACTGTGAGTAAGTACAATATATTTCTAGTAAAATAGAACACAACACAGATGTATGACAACTATCATTCTATAACGCAGAAAAAAAAAGAATTCACAAAAAAACAGCATTAAACTCAGAGCGTAGTTAAACAACTATCTTCAGCACAGAGGTTGTGAATGACACAAATCAGCAGCAATTGCTTAACCGTATTCAATGATTATCATTATAGACAGGGAACATCATTTAGCATTCTTTCTACAATTCAAGTCTCTGAGTCTTTTTTTTTTTCTTTCAGGGACAGAAACCCTCAAATGAAACCACCCCAAGATTTCACTTTCAAAGGATATGCCTGGGGAGATGAAAGTCCCAGTAATACAGCTGCACAGGCAGTTATATACTTAGTTCAGCACCCCATCAGATGGCGACACCTCTTACTATGGCTGCGTAGCTGGGGGGTGTCGGCATTGCTTTCTCTTCGGTCTCGAAGTGCCACAAATCCGGGTCACGGCACCAAAGATGTAACCCAACCAGTGCAGGGGCCTCCCTACACCCCGGACTCTGCGTTGTGTTAGTTTGTGTTGGATTGGGGTGCACCGCAGAGAGACCAGTCGGACACAGGCGCTCGATTTGTGGCTCGGACCGTGCCGTTTATTCGGAAGCAGGGGCAAACACCACTCCAACTCTGCTGCTGGCCCTTTTTGAATCACAGCAAACACTCCGTGACTATCAACATTGCAAAATACAACAACACATATACACAGAATACACATTAAGTAACAATAACCGTGCCTTCTACAACATTCCACGGTCTCGGCGATGAATACAACACAAAACTGATGCAGTTCGCCACTGGCAGTGCTTACCTTTTTGAATCACAGCAAACACTGAACCAAGATGGCGCCCGCGCGAACAAGAAATCTGAAGTACGGTGTCCTGCAGAGGACAAATGGTCAAAATTGCTAAATTTTACACCATATATGCAGCTCAACAGCGACACCTTGTGACTTATTCCAGTCACTACCTTACAGTAACATAACCTTTGTTGGCAATAACAGAGGTCAAACGTTTACTATAGGTCTTTACCAGGTTTGCACACACAGTAGCTGGTATTTTGGCCCATTCCTCCATGCAGATCTTCTCGAGAGCAGTGATGTTTTGGGGCTGTCGCCGAGCAACACGGACTTTCAACTCCCGCCACAGATTTTCTATGGGGTTGAGGTCTGGAGACTGGCTAGGCCACTCCAGGACTTTCAAATGCTTCTTACGGAGCCACTCCTTTGTTGCCCGGGCGGTGTGTTTTGGATCATTGTCATGTTGGAAGACCCAGCCTCGTTTCATCTTCAAAGTTCTCACTGATGGAAGGAGGTTTTGGCTCAAAATCTCACGATACATGGCCCCATTCATTCTGTCCTTAACACGGATCAGTCGTCCTGTCCCCTTGGCAGAAAAACAGCCCCATAGCATGATGTTTCCACCCCCATGCTTCACAGTAGGTATGGTGTTCTTGGGATGCAACTCAGTATTCTTCTTCCTCCAAACACGACGAGTTGAGTTTATACCAAAAAGTTCTACTTTGGTTTCATCTGACCACATGACATTCTCCCAATCCTCTGCTGTATCATCCATGTGCTCTCTGGCAAACTTCAGACGGGCCTGGACATGCACTGGCTTCAGCAGCGGAACACGTCTGGCACTGCGGGATTTGATTCCCTGCCGTTGTAGTGTGTTACTGATGGTGACCTTTGTTACTTTGGTCCCAGCTCTCTGCAGGTCATTCACCAGGTCCCCCCGTGTGGTTCTGGGATCTTTGCTCACCGTTATCATGATCATTTTGACCCCACGGGATGAGATCTTGCGTGGAGCCCCAGATCGAGGGAGATTATCAGTGGTCTTGTATGTCTTCCATTTTCTGATGATTGCTCCCACAGTTGATTTTTCCACACCAAGCTGCTTGCCTATTGTAGATTCACTCTTCCCAGTCTGGTGCAGGTCTACAATACTTTTCCTGGTGTCCTTCAAAAGCTCTTTGGTCTTGGCCATGGCGGAGTTTGGAGTCTGACTGTTTGAGGCTGTGGACAGGTGTCTTTTATACAGATGATGAGTTCAAACAGGTGCCATTCATACAGGTAACGAGTGGGGGACAGAAAAGCTTCTTACAGAAGACGTTACAGGTCTGTGAGAGCCAGAGATTTTCCTTGTTTGAGGTGACCAAATACTTATTTTCCACCCTGGTTTACGAATAAATTCTTTACAAATCCTACCATGTGAATTCATGGATTTTTTTTTTTTCACATTCTGTCTCTCACAGTTGAAGTGTACCTCTGGTGCAAATTACTGACCTCTGTCATCATTTTAAGTGGGGGAACTTGCACAATCGGTGGCTGACTAAATACTTTTTTGCCCCACTGTATGTTCAATAGTACAGTGGTTTAGGTGGAAGATTTTAATTTATCATGGGTCATCCATAAACAATATTTAGTGACCTTTTTTATTAATGTGCCTATGCACATGCTGACATAGATGCCATGGTACTTACATGGTCATGTTTAGTGCCACAAATGAGAGAAATTAGCCTTATGATAAAATATTGATATTACCAGTGGCCATATTGGCAGGAATGTATTGATTGTCTTGTTTTTGTTTGTCTGATTTTTACTATATACTGATATGTGATTTGTCAGATAATGTAACTTTAAAGCCTTTGCAGATTTGTCATCACTGTCTAGGGCCCATCATAAGCATTGAAGTTTATTGGTTTCCCTTGTTGAGTCATTTCTCTAGAGTCCCCTCTGAACTTTCTGTTAACTATGTACAAGCAGAAGGGAGAGACGCATTACCAGTGAGACTTACAAAACAAGTAGTTTCTGATTTGTAGTTTCATCATATCAGGCATCATTTTTTTGAGTCCTGGACATTGGCAGATTCTTGATGGAGTTTAAAAAATGGCTTCATCAAAGTAGAATCTACTGGGGGTGTATAAATGGCACAGAGATCTAGCTATGTGCTATTTGTCAGTGATGCCCAGGGCTTATTCTTATTTACCATGGTTTACTGTCGACATCTTACGCCAGAGAACTGTTTTATACCACACCAGTTGTCTTCTGGCTCTTTGCTGCTACTGGGATGGCTGTAGCTCAGGCAGTAGAGCAGGTCATCTACTGATCATCTACTGATACTGGTGGTTTGATTCCTGGCTTCCCCTAGTCTGCATGCCTCTTGGTCAAGATACTAACCCCAAATTGCTCTCCGATGCATCCCTCGGAGTATGAATGTGTGTGTGAATGTTAGTTAGAAAGCACTAAGAAAATGTGCTTGTTTGAATCGGTGAATGCACATGTTGTGTAAAGTGCTTTGAGTGCTCAGAAGAGTAGAAAAGCGCTAAAAGAACCAGTCTATTTACCATTTACCGAGTCATCACAGCGATATACAAAATGGACGACTTTGGCATCGCAGTTTCTCTTTAGTGAATTGTTAAAAACCAATGATGAGTGGAAAAAAATCAGCTACTAATGACAAGGATAACAAAAAGCATTATATAAATAATCTTTGTGTCTGTAGTCGTGTGTCCATCTATAGACGCAGCAGAGGTGTTTTGTGTGTTTCTGCAAGTGTGCTTTTTTTTTTTTTTTTTTAAACCATGTTTATGCGAGGACTCAGCAAGGGGTCTCTTTTATGATATTTTGTGTGTGTGTGTGGGGGGGGGGGGGGGGGGTTTGTTTGTTTTTTTTTCCTTCTTTTGGTGCATCTGTGTTTGTGTTTGTCCTTATGTTATAGTGATGCTAACAGATGACCAATAAAAGATTTTTTTCTCTGGTGTGTGTGTGTGTGTGTGTGTGTGTGTGTGTGTGTGTTTTCTCAGCAGGGGTCCTCTCACTGATATTCTGCTAATCAGAGTTTTGGGGCTGGGCTTAGTTACCATGGTAGCTGCTATATGCTTTCATTACTCTTCAATAGACACACTCGTCTGTCTCTCTTCCTGTCTCACTGTTCTTTCTTCCTGTCCTGTTTGTTTCTCTTTTGTCTTTCTACAGTGAGTCTGTCATTGTCCTTCAGCCGTCAAATAGAATTAAATGAAAAATAAATGTTTTGTTTTAATGTTACTAATGCATGTTTCTTGCTTTCTTAATGTGAGATAGAGAAGCTGTGCTTTCAAAATCCACTACACATGATCTTCCCCAGATTTTCTGGGAGTTTTGCCACAAAAGCTTGAACTGTGAAGGGTTATAGGAAAGCAATGAATTTTAAAAGCTCACAGCAATCCTTAAGAAGACATATTCAGAGGGCAATGGCTCAACAAAGACATTTCTGGATTTCTAAATATCCTTTGTAAAAAAGAAAAAAAAAGTTTGGACTGACTGTGTTGTGTAATTATGTTAAGACTGATTTTGATTAAAGTTAAATAAAGTTGATTAAAGTGGCACGTCTGGATACTCTTATGGGTAAACAATATAAAAGTCTTGTTTCCTAGAGATATTTGGTGAATGTGTTTTTAGATGCTGTGATAATCTGTGCCTCACATTGTTAGTATAAGATATGTGATCCATTAATCTGAATTTAGCCGTGCAACAAACTGACAAACTATCCAGGTGTGCCCCCGCCTTTCACGCTATGACAGCTGGGATTGAAATCTGGTGTACTGATTTATAAGTCAGTCTCCTCTGTCACCGCTTTATGGGCTTGTATTACCTATTAATTCTGGCTGAGTCTTCAGTCTTCTATAAGGCTAATAGTCCACCGCAGTAACTGGTCATCGCACTGTTTATTGTGTGTGTGTGTGTGTGTGTGTGTGTCTGCGTTGTTGTTTATGTGTGTTAATTAAGTGCATGGGTTTGTATTTCCTTGTGTGCATTGATGTGCATAGTTTTCACCTGAAGTGCTGATGCTGAGATAATTGTAAGGTGTTCTCTGGGAATTATTTTTTATATGTCTTCATGTAGGCTTTTTTTTTCTCTACCTCTCCCCTCTCCCTGAGTACAGCTGCTTGACCAGTTTCTAACACACTCCAGCATATTAATTCCCAACCTTTTCCATTTAGAAATTGTTAGTGGTTTGATCTCACTAAGGGAGTGAGAGAGAAGATTGGAAAATGGCAAAATACAATTGCTTGAGTGTAACTGTAGTGCTGTAATAGAATCACAGCAGGCAAATTTAAAATGGAAGAGAAGGAGAAAATGTGTTCAACAATACAGAAATGATACAAAACTGGGAGAGAATGGAAACAATGGAAAAAATAAAGAAGAAAGCAGGAACAAAAGAGGAATGAGGCAGAACTTGCATCAGATCACAGAGGGGGAAAAGCTGGCAGTAATGCTAATGTCAGGAAGCAGCCAGCCAGAAAGGCTGTGTTTGCATATAATTAAGTCTGTGTGTGTGTGTTTACATCTGAGTTCAATGGGATTTTTTTTTTTTTTTGTATTTAATGTATATCCCATCCATGCTTCTGTTTTCTTAACTCTGCCCCCCTGAACTGGATGAATAGAGGGCCTTGAGCATATCCATCCTCTAAGTCATGAAATACACCCTGGACATGTTTCCAGCCTTTCACAGGGCTATAGATAAACCAATTATGTCTTATTCCAGCAGCTAATAATCTTGTCCTTACTTAAAAGGTAAACCATAATATTATATTTTAACTCCATACACAAAGTATTTTGTTACACATTTTTGCTGTTTGTTTGTTTTTTAACATTATGCAACTTATACAACAGTTTATTGCCCAAGGAGTATTTGATGTGAGAGCAGTGTCCCTACTGTAAAAACCAACCTCAGTGCTGTAAACCTGTTGACCTCATCACTCATTTTTTCTCAAAGTCAAGCTTTGACTGGTGGATTTGTTTGGGAAGATCCAACCTGAGCATCACTCTGGGTCCTGCAGCCTTTCACTACTGGCTTTGTGTTAACCTCATAGAAGAAGTGACAATATTGCATTTGCAGGTTCTTTCAAAGAACATCAGTGGATAATTGTTCAGCTTTACTAAAACAAACAGTTGTTAAATGTTTTTCAGGTTAGCATGACATTGTTGCCGTTTTAGTCATCAAATTCTAAATAATATGCATGTCTTCGTTCCTCAAAAGTTGTAGACCAGGTTTTTGTTGACTACAACACAGGCAGCTCCTGGTAGATTTGGACTATAATCCTACACAGTGGGACAGCTTTGCAGGCTTTGAAATTATGATCTCTGTAATAGTGGCCTTAGTGACTTTGACAAAATCAATTTTCCTGTTTTTCCTTAATATTTTTAGTTGATTGCGTTCATAAATTAGATATTTGGTTTTAGCTAAGCTTTTTGTATTTGCTACCTCAACTTAAAAATAATGTTAGAATATAAGAGTTTTGAAGTTGAAATTTTTATGTGCTAGCAGAGCATTGCCATGCTTCTGGTGATGTCTCTGGGTAATACAGATGCCCCTGGCTTGTATTAAAAAATAGAATATGTCCAGCCCTAGGGAAATATATAAATGTAAAATGAATTGTAATTTTATTGTGCAGATAGTTTTTTTTTTTAAAATTATTATTATTATTATTATTATTATTGTTTTTTAAATTTTCATGTGATTGAACTTTAATTGAAAATAGAAGTACTATTGAAAGTGTTTGTCATGCTCTTTGCAGGCTGTGTCCACACTAACAGACCTGCTGAGGGATAATCTAAGGAACAGTAAAATAAAACGGCTCCTGCTGCCACCACTCGCGGAGTTCCTCTACCTCATCTCCTCTCAGGTACACTTTGAATGTCAGAAGCCAACGTGAAGAGACATTTTTAAAGAGATAGATATGTTGCAGTTTATTGAAACATGATTATGTTTCCAAACACGTCTATAGAAGTCGGTCCACATGCATACTTGCTTTAGGCATGAAAAGGACACTCATTGCAGGAGGTTGCATAAGTGGCAAGAACATTACTCGTTTTTTTTAACACTCATTCTTTGTGAAGTAGATTTTTCCTTGATTAGAAGAGGTATAACAGAAGAGGAACTGTTAATAGAAATGTTATTTGGCATTTTTGTCAAGAAGAAACCAGCAGATTGGGGCAGGTGCATTTCTTACTATTTGATTTTATTCTTTTTTTTACCGTTAACCTGCGATTAAAGTCTGTTTTCCATACACCATTGTTAAGACTAATTCATGAAGGTCTTTAATTAGTCTCAGACAAATTCTACAAGCAGTAAGGAATACAATGAAAGAAATGATTCACTGGCTGCTCACCTTGCTGTTAACTTTAAGTGGCTGTGAATGTGTCATATCATCTTTCGCCAATAGTTCAGCAGTGAAATTGATTTCTTCAGTTAATAAGTAAAAATGAACACAGAATTGATGTCACAAGTAAGACTGTTTGTTATTTCTTCAGTGGTAATGTTCAGCTTTAGGTGAAATGAATGAAAGTACTCTGTCATCAGGTAATGGACTTTATATCTACACACTAACTAAATTCAGTTGAAATTTAATTGACCCCCAGCCCTGAGAATTAGAGCGAAGGGGGCCTTGTTTGACTTCATTACCAGGGGCACTACAATTTATTGCCAGTTAACCTAATTTACCCAGGCAGGTCAATTAAGCATAAGATTTTTATTTACTCAACTGATGGATAACCTTTAAAAATCAATCCACCCACCTGATTGCACACATTATTCTCTGAAACCTTAAACAATCTCATTGCTGTGTCGAAGCTCCTAATAAATTGACTCTTAAGCTCCTGCAGGAATTGTGTTTGTCGACTGATGCAAATGTGTTCTATCTCCCACAGAAATCATCTAACCAGCAATTTAAACGTATACATTTTCATTTAGTTATAGTAAAAAATGATCTTATATCAACTTACCATCCCTAAGATGCTCTGTAATGTAGTGTCTTTAGTGTTACTGAAATTTTAGTGCATATATATATATATATATATATGTATATTAGAGCTGCCACAAACGATTATTTTGATAGTCGACTAGTCACCGATTATTTTTGCGATTAGTCGACTAATCAGATCATCATCCATTGGACGTAAAACGTACAGCTTATTGCACCAGCAGCATCTGCTCTTATATAACTATCATTAGCTTACAGCTTTAAGTGTTTAAGGTATGTGCTAACTAAAAATAAAGACAAGATGATAGTTTATAAAATTTTAATGAAATTTGCAGATTGTTTCGGTGAAGTTTAATAAACTCCTTGCTATCTAAAATATAACAGGACACCGGAGTAAATTCTCGAGCATCTCACACTTCTGATAATCAGCTGTCTGCTTGACGTTTATTCAGCTGTGTAAAAACTTTAATCTCAGCCAAACCGATTTCCTCAGGAACAAATAAAATACTAAAAAAAGCCAAACAATAACATGTTTAAGTTATCTAAGTGACTCATATATATTTAACCTAAGTAGCGAAAGACGGCGGTGGGTTTGAAAACGATTTGCCGGGAGTCCGGTGTTCTCACGGCTCTAGTTAGCCTAGCCCCCGGCTAACTATCGAGCTAGTGGGTAACAGACGTCTCCGAAAACGTCGGAGCGCTTTTGAAAATATGTGGTGTCTTGATAAACTGAGCAGATATTTGAGGTTTACACAGCTACATTCTCGCCTGAAAATATGTTAAACGTTTATTTTGTGACCCAGAAAGAATAATAAGAGTAATATTAAAACTAACTAGCTGCCGCCATTGTTGGAAACTGAGCTGGGCCGCGCTATGAATTCTGGGAAACTGCTTCTTCTTCTTCGGGGTTTAACGGCAGCTGGCATCCTTGTACATGCTGTGCTGCCATCTTCTGTTCCAGTCCGTTATTACACTCTTAAATCCTGCTACTTATTCCTGCGTCTTTTGTGATCTTACAAAGCTTCAAACGACGCGTTGACTATTAAATCAGTCGTCGACGATTTTGATAGTCGACGTAATCGTGACTAGTCGACTAATCGTGGCAGCCCTAATGTATATATATATGTATGTATGTATGTATATATATGTACAGTGGGGCAAAAAAGTATTTAGTCAGCCACCGATTGTGCAAGTTCCCCCACCTAAAATGATGACAGAGGTCAGTAATTTGCACCAGAGGTACACTTCAACTGTGAGAGACAGAATGTGGAAAAAAAAATCCATGAATCCACATGGTAGGATTTGTAAAGAATTTATTCGTAAATCAGGGTGGAAAATAAGTATTTGGTCAATAACAAAAATACAACTCAATACTTTGTAACATAACCTTTGTTGGCAATAACAGAGGTCAAACGTTTACTATAGGTCTTTACCAGGTTTGCACACACAGTAGCTGGTATTTTGGCCCATTCCTCCATGCAGATCTTCTCGAGAGCAGTGATGTTTTGGGGCTGTCGCCGAGCAACACGGACTTTCAACTCCCGCCACAGATTTTCTATGGGGTTGAGGTCTGGAGACTGGCTAGGCCACTCCAGGACTTTCAAATGCTTCTTACGGAGCCACTCCTTTGTTGCCCGGGCGGTGTGTTTTGGATCATTGTCATGTTGGAAGACCCAGCCTCGTTTCATCTTCAAAGTTCTCACTGATGGAAGGAGGTTTTGGCTCAAAATCTCACGATACATGGCCCCATTCATTCTGTCCTTAACACGGATCAGTCGTCCTGTCCCCTTGGCAGAAAAACACCCCCATGCTTCACAGTAGGTATGGTGTTCTTGGGATGCAACTCAGTATTCTTCTTCCTCCAAACACGACGAGTTGAGTTTATACCAAAAAGTTCTACTTTGGTTTCATCTGACCACATGACATTCTCCCAATCCTCTGCTGTATCATCCATGTGCTCTCTGGCAAACTTCAGACGGGCCTGGACATGCACTGGCTTCAGCAGCGGAACACGTCTGGCACTGCGGGATTTGATTCCCTGCCGTTGTAGTGTGTTACTGATGGTGACCTTTGTTACTTTGGTCCCAGCTCTCTGCAGGTCATTCACCAGGTCCCCCCGTGTGGTTCTGGGATCTTTGCTCACCGTTCTCATGATCATTTTGACCCCACGGGATGAGATCTTGCGTGGAGCCCCAGATGGAGGGAGATTATCAGTGGTCTTGTATGTCTTCCATTTTCTGATGATTGCTCCCACAGTTGATTTTTTCACACCAAGCTGCTTGCCTATTGTAGATTCACTCTTCCCAGTCTGGTGCAGGTCTACAATACTTTTCCTGGTGTCCTTCCAAAGCTCTTTGGTCTTGGCCATGGCGGAGTTTGGAGTCTGACTGTTTGAGGCTGTGGACAGGTGTCTTTTATACAGATGATGAGTTCAAACAGGTGCCATTCATACAGGTAACGAGTGGGGGACAGAAAAGCTTCTTACAGAAGACGTTACAGGTCTGTGAGAGCCAGAGATTTTCCTTGTTTGAGGTGACCAAATACTTATTTTCCACCCTGATTTACGAATAAATTCTTTACAAATCCTACCATGTGGATTCATGGATTTTTTTTCCACATTCTGTCTCTCACAGTTGAAGTGTACCTCTGGTGCAAATTACTGACCTCTGTCATCATTTTAAGTGGGGGAACTTGCACAATCGGTGGCTGACTAAATACTTTTTTGCCCCACTGTATGTATGTATGTATGTATGTATGTATATATATATATATATGTATGTATGTATGTATGTATGTATATATATATATATATATATATATATATATATATATATATATATATATGTGTATGTGTGTATGTATGTATGTATGTGTATGTATGTGTATATATATATATATATATATATATATATATATATATATATATTAGGGGTGCAACGATACACAAAATTCACGGTTCGGTTCGGTTCGATACTTTGGTGTCACGGTTCGATATTTTTTCGATACAAAAAAAATGTTCATGCCTTTTTAATTTGTCATTTATTAAAATTATAAATATATATTTTAACTCAAAAGTACAGTTTTTAAATTTAACCCTAACCCTTGTGCGTGTTTTTTATTTTGACAGCGAATGCGCACCTGCGGACCACTTATGTGCAGCCCTGGTTATTTAGCTCGTCATATTGCAGCCACAGAAATTCTTTTGTCCATGAAACCATAAAGCTGCACTTTCTTTTTGCCTTATAGTCTGATTTGTCATAACTTCTCCGTTTTGTGGTAAGCTTTTCTTTGGCTGTCACTTCTTCACCCTGACCTGTCTTATTTGGCTCAGCAGAACTAAAATATATATACTGCTGCTTTTACACAAGCACTCACATAAGCTCAGCGATTCTCTGCTCGATCAACCTCTCACATGTTTAAGCTTGCTGCGGGAGATTTCACTTGTCATGTTTGCATAGTAAGCTAACGATTAATAAGACGATGTCAGAGGAATTGGTGCACAAATTATCATCACTCACAGATCAGTGCTGTCGCTCTCTATACACAGTTCGCACGATTGCAAAGTGA